>NC_083633.1:7812740-7982561 GCF_963584025.1 Labrus mixtus | reverse complement strand
GGCTTCTCCCAACTGTCAGAAAAATGTAATATCCCGCGCTGCCACTTCTTTCATTTTCTGCAGGTGAGAGATTTTGTGAGAAAGAATTTCCTAATTTCCCAACTCGCCCTGCTAAAACTCACGATCTCGCGATCATATCGCAATCTTATGTTTGAAATCTCAAAGGGGGAGGCTTGCCAAGACATATGAATATATAATTTCAATTAATAAACCTTCTCTAGGTATAAAACAATGCTGGGAGGATGAGCTTGGCTTTAGTATTGGAGATGATGTTGGGATGCAGCCTTTGTTAATACACTCTTCATCCATATGCACACGCCACAGTTTGATCCAGTAAGTATTACATCGTCTACATTACTGTAAATCTGCTTTGGCTAGATTATACCCTGACGTAGACCCCTTGTGTGACAGGTGCAAAATAGTGCCTTGTTAAAAAAAATCTGTCAAAGACGGAAAATGCTTGGTTAACGCGACCCCTGTTTGGAGACAAGTTACACTCAAATTGATGAAAAGTAAGGTATACCATGATTTAAAAAGAAATTAATAAATGATTACATAAAGAGGAGCCATCATTTCACCTTGTGTTTTTTACAAGCCGCAACCGCTGATATTGATAAACAAAGCTGATGTGCAGGTGTGGAAAAGCTGAAGTTCCTTGAGTGTTCACTTGGGGCTGACTCAAAAAGCTGTTAATCCTGTTAACGCCCATTTTAAAATGCCCATCAACTATTACATATTTGTAATACAATATTGTATACAATTTGTCTACAAGGACCAAATGTCAAATCATTTGCCACAATGCAAGATAAAATGCATTGTGACGTCTTCTAGGATTTACCCTTTGCTACCTAATAGTGCAATGATTTAGACCGATGTTGCTGAAGATGTTTCTAAAAAGAGTTTTGCTAATCACGTTTTAGCCTTCTGTCTAGATTATGAACATCCTGTTATGAGCAGATATTGCAAGCCTAGCAAAGCCAAAGCGTGACAGGATGTAGATGGTTAAAATACACACATACACTCATACTTGCATTGCATCACTGGGGGCGGAACATGGGGCTGATATACATACGCCAATTTCCAGGTGGATCATGATTTATATAGGGAACATTAGGTGCATACGAATGGTCTTTAAATTCTGAATTATTTTGGCCGCAGGCCAAGAGAAAAGGCAAAATATTGTGAAGTCGGGATTAAAATCTAAATAATTCAGTAATTAAAGTACAAATTTCATGAAATTGCATTTCTACTTTATCCTCAATATTTTGTCTTTATTTAACTTTACTCCTGACATTTCAACCTTTTTCTTGAAGGGTATAATGTCACAAAAAAAACTTACTCCTATCATTATTAACTTCTCATGTCTGGCCCTAATCTTATATAGATTTTCAACTTAATTCAGGACTCCATTCAACTTTATTAATAATGCAAATTTAAAATATATATATATATATATATATATATGGTTTCCTTTTTCCCAAACCTGGCTGCAACAGTCCAAGATCATTAATTTTTCATTAAATACAAAATTATCTGCAAACGTTCTCCTCTTACATTGTTCCACATGCCTAGACCTAGAACTTTTTAGTACATTTGTGACCATTTTGGGTGCTTTGTCTCTCCATAAACTACGAATGGCTGGGGAAATGGAGCAGCACAGCTGCGGGCAATCAAGCAAGTCGACGAGAATTAATGTTTTTTTCTGCTGAAATATCAGAGGATAGTCTCTACAAAAAAATATATATAAAAAAATATATATATATATATTTAGCTGGTTGCCACTAAATTGACTGATTAGGACAAAAAAAAGCGCGAAAACAAGTTACGTCCAGCTCGGTCTGTTTGAAAGCCCTCGTGTTAGAACGCGTTGACGTCATTTGTACCAGACAATTTGTACAAATAATAATCACGTCAACGGATAACCGTCTTCTACAATGTTTAAAGTAAAGCAAACTGCGTCACACTGTATCCGACAAACCTTAGGGGGGGTTTTTCGTCATAAATTAGAATAAAAGTGATTTAAATATAAACGTCGAAGTTTCCCTCTAACGCCAAACAACACTTACCGTTTCTCCTCATTTCAACTTATTTAACGCATTTGTCAACACTCCCAAAGCTTCCTTTTAACCGTGGAGTCCTCTAAAACAATCACTACGATGACATGTCACCGTGTGAAAGAAAGTCTCAAGATGGAAGAAATCCCAACCGAAGTGTTCTTCATCCGTCAACATCCGTGTCTCCTCCTCCGCCGTAGTAGAGCCAGCGATGTCGTCTTTCTTTCCTCGGATATATTCCGTCTGCTTGTCCCGGAGCTGCTCAGACCTCCGCGGAGCTTCCTGAAGATGAAACGCCCTGTAGTCTGTGAAAGTCTGAGCGTGAGGGAACCGACCGGAGTATTTATAGATTGCCCATGGCGAGCTCTGATTGGTCGAGGCGGATTGGGTTAAAACAGAAAGAGAAAGCTACTGAAAAGAAAAGAAACGAAACAATAATAGCCTATTTCTTGGGCGCACAAGATCATTTTTAATTTGTGTTACTTTATGGGACTTCGGGAGCAGAAAAAAAGATAAAGCAAAGAAAGAAAAATATACTTTTTACTGTACATTTATTGAGTCTTGTCAAAGTTACAGTTGGCTACATAAACTTACTGTGTTTTTTTTAATTTACATATAACTTCTACAATAATGCAGTATATAAATTATAAATGATAAATATAAATATTTTTTTCAAAAAGATAAAATAACAGATTCACACATACACAGACACAACCAAGGCACACACATTAACAGAATACATTTTTGTAAAATAAACAAAAGAAAGGAAAAGACATCTATAGTCATAGAGTTTAGGCGCACGCAGGTTGCAATGTGGTGGACACTGAAGCTTCAGTGTTTATCCAGCTCTGCATCAGTCTGTAAACCTTTCTGTGTTCTAACCTCTCTCCATTTTTCAAAAGCATCTCCAATATTGATCCTAGTTTGAGCACGTTTCTGCTCGTGGAGCTTATTAGAAACATGCAGAGGCTTTTTAGGTCGAGTACAATCACTTCTATCTGAACCACTTCTCTTGCCCGCTTCCATCGCTGCAACACCTGTTGGTTTGACCTGATAACTGCTCTCATATCTGGCAAACCGAGGGGCATCTATCTGAGACCTTGTAAAACCTCAACAATGCAGATTTGCAGAAGCGTGATACATCCACAGTTGATCGCAAGTTCATATGTGGTTTTAGCTTGAAGAGCGTGAACCATGCGGATTCGCAGAGACCGCAAGTTTGTATGTGGGTTTGCTCAAGGTATGGCACACTTTTCCTGACCTCACATTGCATAGGCGCCTCGAATGCATGCATGATTAACAGTATATGTAAAAGCAAAGAAAGCAGTTATGATTATATGACATATAGATTAAATGATAATAAAAGAAACGAACACAGATATAGTAAAACAAATTCAACAACTGCATAACTCTTTCTGATCTTTCAACACGCTATAATGAGACTATTTGTCTTTATATCAATAACCCTAACCCAATGCCATCCCCATCCTGTTCGATTGTGTTTCTGAGTTTCTTCTGCAGGAAATAATCATTTAGTTGTCTCAAACACACACGCATAACGTCCTTTTTCAACTCCAAGTTTGTTGGCAGACAAATTCTGAGAGTTGCCACTGTTTGCTTTGGTAAAGAGGAACAGCTTTCACATCCGAGGTCACTGATAAGATAAGATAAGACAATCCTTTATTTATCCCACAATGGGGAAATTTACATAGGACTTAGAAGAGAAACAAGAGAGCGTAAATCAGGAGAAAGGGCAGTCATTTTCCTAAGACGGTCTCCTTGATGTTTCTTAAATAACATAAAGTTGAAATAAGAAGAAATACTGGCATCATCGCTGAGTTCCTGGAACATATGTTTAATTATGAGACAGTTGTATAACCCACAGATCATATAGGCATAGAATAAATGAGTAGGATGATTACATATGAAGTTTGTTACTGTGTGTCTGATCCTCAAGTGTTTTAAAGGGGACATATTATGAAGAGAGAGTCTCCAGAGGGGGGCTGCTGGGGGGGCCACATACCTTGCAGGCGGCCGTTCATCATCAGTTTGTTTTGTCTGCAAACCCCCGCCCCCCCTCTCACTCACACACACACACACACACACACACACACAGACACTTTAGGCAGAAGCAGCAGCGTCTGCAGGTCCTCTTCTCGCTGTGTCAGGAGGACAAGTAGCTCAAAGTTCAAGATGTGAGCGGAAACCAGGCAGGAAAATAATGATTAGGATTTTAACAGCAGGGATGTATATCCTGTAATAATTTCTGTTTCATAGCACCAAACACAAGAACTTTTCAACATGGTTTATCCAACATGTTTTTATTTCTTTTCATCCATACAGTTGTGTTTGGTTTGTGATTTTTAACCCTTTTCACACATTCCTAACAACTTCCAGACACTTTTCAGGACTTTCCCTTTGACAAACATCCCTCACAGTGGAGATTCTACCTATTAGAGGAAGGGGGGACTCTCAGCAGGTAGGACATGATGTAAAAGGATGCTAAGGAATTCTGATGTTTGCAATGAATACGATTAAAGCAGTTGAAGAGACAGCATCTTAAGCTGTGATGACAGCTGCTCTCTTTATAAAACCCTTACCAGATGGGCTGGCAGTCTCTTCCCCCCCTGATAACGTCGAGGTGAAACACGTGCAGCCCACTCAGATTTTTCATGCTTTCATCAGAAAAAAAACTAAGTCTGAACATTTTCTGAGGGAGCTGCACCTGTTAACACATACATCAACATTTTCACAAAGTTCAAATGTTTTCCTGCCAGCCGCCTTGGGAAGTTTCTGTGTGAAGTCAGTGGTTAGCAGAACTGTGTGATTCTATAACCTGAGACCAGCCTGCGAACACTGCGCTCTGTGCACGTAATGAAGCTGCTTCACACTCTTTTCTCTCCACCCGTTTCTTCTCCCCTCTTCTGTTGATAGGGTGAATACATCGAAACACAGGTGGCCTTTATATAGACTGTAAGACTGTAGACTGTCATCACAGTGTTGGACTGTGTTGCTTCGTCAGCCATTTGTGCATCTGGACTCAGACCCCCCCTGAATCTGACAGGGATAGCCCCCCTGCTGTGAGGTTCATATGTGAACAGGCAGGAAGACTTCAGAGGCAGCCCGCATGACATTTACAGAAAAGCATTTGTGTAGCAATGTGTGAAAATAACTTTTGAAATACTTAGCCACAGAAGCAAACATGTTGAAGCAGAAACAAAGTGTTCAGTGAGATAGAAGAGTCCAGAAGAAAAACAAAAGCAGAAGCTGTTGAAGGGATCATACGATCGGTGTGACCGGGCAGTGCTCGGGCTGATCCAGGAACAGTGTCTGGAACATGTCGTTGTAGAAGGACGGGTGGTATAGACACGCCCGGGCGCAGTCTGGGCTGAAGTTCAACTCCAGGATCTGAGGCTGCATGACCCGCTCACCTGACCCCAGATCAAAATACATCACAAAGTTAATAAAGACATCATCATACAGAGAGCTGAGAGTGTGAGATATGAGAAATCTTCACAGAATTAGTTCTTATTGTAAGCTGTTGGGAGAGATCTAAAATTACCACAGTGGAAATCTAACCTGCAGTCTTTACCTGGAATGAAATAAATAGCAGCTTGTGTTTTTAGGACTGAATTCTATCTTTTTACATATTTGTGGATTTAAATGGCTCATAGGCACAAAAGTTTCAGAATCGCTCCTGTACGTTGCCCGAGCCAGCTGTGATGAAATCCCTGGAGCTTCAGTCTGTGTATGTTTTGAACTTTGTCTGTATTTACTTCTAGAAACGTTTGGAGGAGAAGGAGTGTTGGTACCAATTTTCATGAATTCATTCATCTTGGTAACTTTGCGACTGTACCAGAGTAATTCTTCTTTTGGGTCTGTGAAGCTGTAACCATGTATGGGTAAAACATCTCAATAGCAGCCCATCTACATTTGGATAGGAGCCGAGCATTTGTAGACCAGAATGTGCGTCTGTTACGTACAAATCATGGTCATGTCATCTTTATAGCCTTTAAAGGCCCTGACACACCAAGGAGATCGTCGGCCGTCGGTCCTAGTTGGACCGTCTGTGAGTGGTCGTCACTCTGGTTTTTGCCAGAACCTTTAACTGGTTCACAAGTTGTTTCTTGCTTGGCCATGAACATCTGTGATGACCTTTTGAGGGGGCGGTAAAGGATGAACCATTTCTCTGCCTCCTGAGGTTGAGGCTCAAATCCATTGATTCTTACATTTCTCTACCCTTCCCACTCACCGTTTGGCCCCGTACTCCAGTTCAACATGAAGTCAACGGCGTAAATGGCTCTGGATGATGGGTAGGGACAGATACCATACGGAGCGGGCCGTGAAGAGGCTGCCTGGAAGAGCTCCTTGAAAGCTTTAAACAGCTCCACCTGTGACACATAGGGACAAAGGAGACATTAAAGGAGTTTATTATCAGTGTGATTTACAGAGGAAAGGCTCATCCTGAGACAAAAGGCTTGTTCTTAAATTAGAGAGCGCTGTGTGTAAAGAGTCATCCTCAAAGGAACATTTGAACCCCAGGTAACAAATGGTGACCTTTCTGAAACAGTCAGCATGTAGTCTTACAACATGGGCATCACTTCACACATTTTAGGGTCTAAATGACTAAAAAGGTGTAACAAAACGGGTTTAAATCTCTCAGGCTGAAATGGCTGATACACAATCCTAATAATAAAACTCTTTCCACTTAAAGTTCTGACAGGCTCAGATTGTTTTCTATGATATCGCAGAAAGGAGTCCGACAGAGGCAGATTTTTAAAGTATTTTAAGATTTAAAAAAAAAAAAAAGTTTAAAGAGCTGCTACATCGCTCTTGTCAAAGCCACCAAGCTCCGAAGAGGTATACAGCTTAACAGCCCTTCCAGAGAGGGGGCGTGGTCAGACACAGCTCATTTACATTTAAAGGTACAGACACAGAAACAGCCTGTTCTGATCAGGGCTGAAATAGAGGGGTTTACAGGCACGATCAAATACAGGATCAGAGTGGATTTACAACAAGAAACTTCACAGACATGTTTTAGGGAGCTCTGAGACTTATTTAAACTGGTTGATGAGGAGGAGAATATGTGACCTTTAAAGAAAAACAAAACAATTTAATTCAGAAGATCTCATGGAAAAGAGTCTAAAGTTTGCACTGACCTCCACCTCCTTCCAGGGATGAAGTGGGTACTGCTTCTCAAACATGGGGATGAACTCATCGTAGTGCACCTACAGACGGAGAGACAACAATAAAAACATTTATAACTCTTCGTTTTACTTCACAAGACACACACTCAACTCTTGTAAAAATCTCCCTGATACTGAATATTACTCTCCTAACTTGTTGTAGCTTTCATCTTGTGACCACAGACTGATTTGACATTTAATATGAGCCAACAGGTGAAACCAGTATGAATACGCACCTGTTTAAGCTCCACACCCTCTGCATAGTTCATGACGGTGAAATGTTTCTGGTAATCATCCAAGTGGTCCAAGGAGAAAGTTCTAGAAGGAGAAATAAAAGATCAGTCACCTATGGATGCCATTTTATTCAATTTGAAATAAATAAATACATAAATAAATAAATTTGCCTACAAAATTAATTAATATGGCTATGAAATATACCCTGAAATAAATAAATGAGGCAATAAATATATAATTACATTTAAATATATAAATGAGTCAATACAGTTAATAAATAGGATTTTATTTAAAATGAGTACTTTTATTTATTTCAGGGGACTTTTATTTTCATAATGCCACATTTATTTATTTCCCTCTCCTTTTTTTCCCATTTCTAATATGCAAATGAGGGGGACACAAACTGAAGCCTCCGCTCTCCTCCAGAGACACACTTCCAACCCCTCTGCACTCGAGTTCACACGGAATCAAGCATACGCTGCGGACAAAATCGCCATTTGCTCGAGCTGCAATCGCCTGTGTCCTGCATTGTTGTGTTAGCATGCTAATGTTAGCGCTCTTTAGTTAGCTCGTAGCTTCACATTGCGTGTAAACTGACACAGAATGAGTGATCTAAAAACGCTTATGTGACATCCAAATAATCAGTGAGTGATGTTCTTCTTCTTCTTCTCTCTAGTTCTTGACTAAAACAGCTTTTATACACAAGCTTCTCACTGTAATGTGCTGATGTGTTAAAAAATAATCCTATTGCGAACTGTCTGTGACATTTAAAAAATAAAACGCTGCTCAGGACACACTGGTCTGTGCTCGTCCTGTTTATCAGAGGCTTCTGCATGACCTCTCACTCCTACAGGACACTGTAGTGTCTAAAATACATGCAAGTGTCACATGTTACAGAGTAGAACACTGTGCCTTATAACTACATGTTATCTAGTAGAACCATGATGTGATATAGTCAAACAGAGTTCAGAATCAAATTAACCCCTCAGCAGCTGGAAGAGCATGCCTCAGAGGGTTACGAGTTGAAAGACATAAATCATCAGCATTAGGTCACCGTTTGTTACCTGAGGTTCAAATGTTCCTTTGAGGACGACTCTTTACACACAGCGCTCTCTAATGGTTACCTTAATCCCTTACTAGCTTTTCTTTTTATATCTATTTATATCTGCACCTTATTTTTCTATGGAAATACTTGCTTCTGTTTTTATCCTGCACTACAACGAGCCAAATGCAACGAAATTTCGTTCTTATCTGCACTGTAAAGTACAAGTTTGAATGACAATAAAGAAAGTCTAAGTCTTAGGAACAAGCCTTTTGTCTCAGGCGTTCCTCTGTAAATCACACTGATAATAAACTACTTTCATGTCCCCTTTGTCCCTATGTGTCACAGGGGGAGCTGTTTAAAGCTTTCAAGGAGGCCTCTTCACGGCCCGCTCCGCATGGTATCTGTCCCTACCCATCACCCAGAGCCATTTACGAAAGATTGTAGTCCAGTGTTATATGACAGAAGCTGTTTTCACATCTGCATTCCTAAAACTATCTGGATAATTTAAGGAGGAATACTCCAGAGATGATCCTGATCTGGTTGTTCACAGGGTCGGGGGGTCTCCTGAGGGAAGACGTGACGTAACAAGAATGAACAGACAGCAGACAATTAACAAACAAGGAACAGCATATAAAACAACATGTGTTTTTGTTTTGAGTTATCAAAATACACATTTCAACAGTTTCATTACTCAAACATACCCATTTCACATCATACTCACAGTATAGTGTTTGGAAAAAGGGTGCACTTCATGTGTTGACTAAGATTTAAATTAAAGGTAAACATCTTGAGTAAGAACTTAGGTCTTCAATAACAAATATATTCAAGTGGTGATTGTTAGCAGAATGTCAAGAAGAATTCACCACTCGTTATTTCACACTAACTATTAGGTTGCAGCTGTTGTTTTGAACTAAATATATTTTTTTATCTATTAATGTAAGATAACAGAAGTTATTTGCACCCATTAATGTATTCAGAGAGAGATCATTTTTGCCTTTAGCGGACGGAGTTGGGGTAAAGAAGCAGAAAGTTCATGTGGGCAGAAAGGAGAGCAGCAGAGGTTGCAGACAAGAGTCAAACCTTTGACCTAAAAGGATGTTTCTTTGGTCTTAAACACGAGTGGGGGTTGGGGCGGCAGTAGCTCAGTCTGTAGGGACTTGAAGCTGGAAGAGCATGCCTCAGAGGGTTACGAGTTGAAAGACATAAATCATCAGCATTAGGTCACCGTTTGTTACCTGAGGTTCAAATGTTCCTTTGAGGACGACTCTTTACACACAGCGCTCTCTAATGGTTACCTTAATCCCTTACTAGCTTTTCTTTTTATATCTATTTATATCTGCACCTTATTTTTCTATGGAAATACTGTTTTTTATCCTGCACTACAACGAGCCAAATGCAACGAAATTTCGTTCTTATCTGCACTTTAAAGTACAAGTTTGAATGACAATAAAGAAAGTCTAAGTCTTAGGAACAAGCCTTTTGTGTCAGGATGAGCCGTTCCTAATCACACTGATAATAATCTCCTTTCATGTCTCCTTTGTCCATAAGTGTCACAGGGGGAGCTGTTTAAAGCTTTCAAGGAGGCCTTCCAGGAGGCCTCTTCACGGCCCGCGCTGCATGGTATCTGTCCCTACCCATCACCCAGAGCCATTTACGAAAGATTGTAGACCTTTGTAGGCGGTCAGAGGCCTTGAGATCGTGTTTACAATCCGGAGCATCTGATGCGACTTCGACCTTCATAACAAAAGGCTGCAGTGAAAACAGAGACCTTGAGACACAAAGAGCTGTGTGCTAATATCTAACATTTCACATTCCTCTCCCATCACCCGTTCACACCTCCAGCTTCTTATTCAAATCCTCAGACCACACCACTATGGGGGGTGGGGGGGTTCAGATAATGAGGAGAGATGATGCAAAGACAACGACCCGGCGTTTAACACCTCTGAGATCTGAGAGAAGACACAACTGTTGAACTCAAGATAAATCTACAACCTCTTACTTGCATTATCTGAATCAGAGGCCCCTTTCCACACAAATCTTAGAATACGCTGCCCCCTCAAATCTTCCTGAGCTGCTCTTACAAACATGACCCTCAAAGCGTGACAGTCTTTCCAGTCGGAGAGGAGGAGGGCCAATCACACCTCTCTAAAAAAGTGGAAAGCCAGGTGGTAGGTCAGGGACAGTTAGGATTCATCACTCCTCTTACAGAGATTAGTTTCTCTGTTCACACATGCTCCTCACAGTGGGAGACTATCCCTGTCAGAGAGGAGGGGGGGCGGGGGGGGTCTCCTGAGGGGAGATGTGATGTAAAAAGAATGACGCACAAGTAGCGGAGCAGCAGAGTCCTCTATACAACGCTATAATGAGAATATTTGTATTGTATTTGTATTTTTCTATCAATACTACGTGTAGTTGAACAGAATCAAAACAATCTCCTTCACCCACTCTGCTCCCTGGTTCACTCCTTACCTCCGTCACATGAAAACCTGTGCCCGTCAACTGGAAAGACTACGCAGCAAAACCGGACTCACTGTACACGCCCAAGCCTACAAAGACCACCTCCAACAATACAAAGATGCCCTCTCCCACGCCCAATCCACCTACTACTATCATCTCATACATTCTGGCTCCAGAAGCCCCAAAGCATTATTCTCCACAATCAACAAACTCCTCAACAACGGTTCCCAATCCTTCACAGCAGACAAATGCACCTCCTTCCTGTCATTCTTCCAAACAAAAATAGACACCATCTACAACAACCTGACACCTCTTTTACCTGTCCCGCCTTCTTTCCCTTCCCCCCACATCCGTAACCTTGGTGTCATCTTCGACCAAACCCTTTCTTTCGACAAACACATCAAACACATCACCAAAACAACCTTTTTCCACCTCAGAAACATCGCCCGCCTCCGCCCATCACTCTCATTCTCAGCTGCTGAGACCCTCACCCACGCATTCATCACCTCCAGACTAGACTACTGCAACAGTCTCCTCTATGGTTCACCATCCAAAACACTCAAGTAACTGCAATACATTCAGAACTCCGCTGCTCGACTTCTCACAACTCCCACACCTGAGATCACATCACCCCCGACCATCATGACCTCCACTGGCTCCCCATCCCCCAGCATATCCAGTTCAAACTCCTCATCCTCACCTAAAAAGCCCTCCACAACCTGGCTCCCCCCTACCTGTCTGAGCTCCTCCACCAGCACACTCCCAGCCGCACTCTCAGGTCTGCGGATGCAAACCTCCTGTCCCCCCCTGCAGGACAAAATATCAATCCTGGGAGGACAGGGCCTTCTCCATTGCAGCTCCCACCCTCTGGAACTCACTCCCTAAAAACATCAGAGACTCCCCCACACTCACTTCCTTCAAGAAATCCCTAAAAACTCAACTTTTCATCAGTGCCTACAACCACTGACTCTCATCCTCTTCCCTCGACACTACTTCTATGTTGTATTGTTCTCTTAGTTTTTGCTTTGTTTTTTGTTGTTTCCTGTGAAAGCGTTTTTGAGTATTTAGAAAAGCGCTATATAAATCTAATGTATTATGTGTGTGTGCGTGTGTATATGAGGGAGTGTGTGAATGTGTGGGTGTAGGGGAGCTGGAGCCTCTCTTCCTCTCTGTGTAGAACACCTCCAAAGTAGCAGGAGTTAAACATATGTACGTATGTTTCACCTGTTAGCGAAGCGCAGCCAGAAGACGTTGTAGGCGTAGAGTCTTAGAGGCTCCAGAGAGCGAAGCATCAGCATGTAGCGAATGTCAAACTTCACCATCCCCACCTCCTCCCTGTGGAACAGCACCGGGTCTTCAAGGTACTTACACACTACCTGGAACACACAGGCACACACACACACACACACATCAGGCTCAGATCATGTTCTTATCAGGCTCATTAATGTCTGAGACGTTTGGTTTAAATGTGTTATTTGCTGATATTAAAAGAGAGATATAACTCCATGATTACAAGGACATATGAGGTGCCTGAACCGTTACGTCAGAGTAGAGGAGGAGCAGCGAGAGGAAACAAACACTAACACAAGAGTCGTTGGACATTCAGTTACTCTGAGGGTCTGCTTCAAACCGACACAAGAATCTGCTCTGGACTAAACCCACCTGAGGGACCATGCATTTCATCTATTAAAACAAAAGTTACGAATGTAACTACGGTTATATGAATCCCGAATGACCGCCAGAGGCGGTGCTTAAAGCACTGAATATTCCCTTCGCGCATGCACAGTTCGAGTATGTATACCAACAATGTCACTTGTGACCCCTGGATGACCCGAGAGAGGATGACCGGTCATTCTGGATTCATAGAACCGTAGTTACATTCGTAACTTTCGTTCTATTTCATCCCTGCTGACCGCCAGAGGCGGTGCTTAAAGCACTGAATGACTTATACCAGCAAAGTCACGAGGAATCCTGCTTATCTACCTCATTGAGCAGAATTGGAGGACTCCGGCAGGAGGGTCACCCCTAGTGGATGGGGAGCGGCAACATTCACCCTGTAGAACCTGGAGAATGTGTTCGGCGATGCCCATGAGGCAGCGGCACATATGGCCTCCAGGGGTACGCCCCTCAGGGCAGCCCACGATGTGGAAACACTCCTAGTAGAGTGGCATTTCACGCCGGATGGCAGGGGACGGTTACTCGTCCCATATGCATGCCCAATAACATCCACGATCCAGTGGGAGAGGCGCTGTCTTGAGAGAGCACAACCTTTATTAGGGCCGCCATAACAGAGAAAGAGCTGTTCTGACCGCCGAATGCCAGCAGTAGCTCTCAGGGACCGTACTGGGCACAACAGTTCTGGCTTGCCCCCGCCATCTCCCGGTGGAGGGTTAAACTGTGTCCGTCGTAAAGGCTGGTTGAGGTGCGAACGTGCCAGCACTTTCGGAAGAAATGCTGTGTTCGGCCATAGAGTGACGCCTGAACCGTCCGGATTCCACCTCAGACATGAGGCGCTTATTGAAGGGCGCTTAGCTGAAATAATGGCCAGTAGGAAGGCTGGCCAGACGGGGGGCTGCCCAAGTTAGGAGGTCCTGGGATACTTGCAGCAGCTGTGCAGACCTGGTGGCGCCCTGATGGTTGATATGGAAGACAGTCGAGGTGTTGTCCGACCGTATGAGCACATGCCTTCCCCTCAGATACGGCAGGAAGTGCTAGAGAGCGAGATGCACCGCTCGCAGCTCCAGTACATTGATGTGTTCGGTGTGGTTTCGCCCCGACCACTGTCCCTGAGCTGTCCTGTTCTGCAACACTGCACCCCATCCTGAGGGGCAGGCATCTGTGGTGACAACCTCTCTTCGGGACGGGAAGGACATCATCCTTCCAAGATGCATCACTGAGGCTGATGGAGGAAGCCTCGACCCCGCCCTCCTGCAGGGAAGCAGAGAGGGCAAACATGAGGTGAGCCAGGGAGTTGCCAATACGGCCAGCACACATGTTCCGGCATTATAAGCCCTGGTGAGAAGGTCATCTGTGACGTGACACTGGGGTCGAGGGCACCTGACAGCTGGCCGCAGTGCCTCCTCAGGAGACACTATGAGGGAGGCGATGGTAGGCTCTACAGCCGGCATCCGATCAAGGCCAACTCTTGCCGCCTCGTGCATGGCAGCCAGGGCTCGACTGTCAGCTGAGAGACAGGAGTGAGCCCCAGTATATCTCCAACAGGCATGTAACTCCCTCAGGTATTCCTCTGAGGGGGGAACAGCAAACGCGGTGGAGGCCCGCCTGCGCCTGAAGAAAGTGCTTTCAGGAGCTGATTCAGCCTGTTGAGGTATTTCCAGCTGCAGGCGATCCAGGGCCATACGCATGGTGGCCTGCATGGAGCTGTCCCCACCCTCACCGAATGAGCTCTGAGTTGAGGAATGGGAGCCTGGCTCAGAGGAGAGGGAGGCACTGTCCCCCTCATCGTCATGGAAATGAGAGGCTGAAGCTGCCAGGGAGAGGACATCATCCTCCGGGACCAGCACAGGCATGGGTGGAATGGCCACCTCTGCATGCTCCGAGTTTGAGGTCTCCGACTGATGAGCTTGGAAGAGGGACCTCATCTCCGCCAGTTCAGCTGACAGTCGATCCACTTCGGAAGAAAGCTTACGTTCCGTCTTCGCTTTCTTCTTGAAGGGGGCAGCTGCAGCAGCGGGAGCAGCCCGTCGTCTTGAACGCCTAGGTTGGGCTGGAGGCAACTGGACTGATGCAGGGAGGTCATCCTCGCCTACTGAGGACCCAACCTGCGCCAATCTCGCAGCTCTCAGTGCTCGAGGCATGTAGCTGCAGTTCATGCATGGGCTCTCAGAAAGACCCTCCCTCAGGTGGTCAGGACCGAGGCACATCGGACATAGGTCATGGCCATCATCAGCCTGAAGAGAAACTCCACAGGCAGCACAATAATGACACTCGCCCATTGTGGCAGACGCTATCGTAAGCTGAGGGAAGAGGGCATAAACGCCGCCTGCACAGCAGATGTGGGAGTGACTAGCTGTCACGACAGTGATTTGCTCCGGTTCGGATGTGACCGTGAACTAGGCCACGGACGCCGCCTACAACAGCAAAGGTTTGAATGACTGCTCCGTTTAACTATAAATTGCAGTCAGCCCAAGCACGGATGCTACAGGCAATTTAGCATCACACCATAAACTGGGAGAGGGCGCGCGAACGATGCCTTCCCCAGCAGAGGCTTGATAGTAACTAATGGTAGCCTATAACCAGTTAGCTGCCGCTAAGCAAACAATTCTGGCACCGTAAGCCGGGAGAAGAGGGCGCGTATGCCGCCTACACCGGCAGAGGTTGCAATAATTAGACACAACAAAAGTAATGTACCCGTTCACTCAGCGCTTTAGAAACCACAGCTGGCTAGGGTAAAAATACAGAGTTACAGAATAAACAAAGTAGGCTACCCACCGGTCCCGGGAGCGGGAAGCGCAACGCAGCCTTCACCGTCAAGGATTGTGAACACAAACTTAAACTTTGCCAGGAAATTTCAAGAAAACGAAACACGTACCTTGCGTCCATAGAGGGGAGTGAGAGGCTACCCTACCGGTGTCAGGTACAAACAAAACAAACCGTTCCCTAAAGAGGGTTGGACGGCCGTCGCAGCCCTTGGAGGGTGAAAACTTCGCTCCGACCGACACGGTCCCAAGGCTACCAGCGACTGTTATTAAATATTTCAACAAATGTTGTTCTTTTGTTTTTCCTTTTAGTAAGTTCCATACAATTAGCTTCGGCTAATGCTGTAGGAGTAGATGCAAACTGCACGCGAGAAGAAAAAAAGGAACAGAACCCCAGATGACACCGGAAGATATAACCTCTCTCGGGTCATCCAGGGGTCACAAGTGACATTGTTGGTATACATACTCCAACTGCGCATGCGGGAAGGGAATATTCAGTGCTTTAAGCACCGCCTCTGGCGGTCAGCAGGGATGAAATAGAACAGGAGGAGGAGGTGGAGCTGGTTATATACAGTCACTGGTCTGAACACAGCTTCAGCATTTTGGTTCCACATCCTGTGTGTGTGTGTGTGTGTGTCGGTACCTTTGGTGTGCTCTCTCTTTGTCGGATTATGTAGTCCAGGTTGTTCGTGATGTGTGTGTCCAGTCCTCGCGCCAAGTTCCAGGGCTTACAGATCCAGTGGTTATCCTCCCCTCTGAAACACAACGACGGACATTCATCCAACAACAAACCTAACACCGCCCTGAGCTGGAGCCTTAAAGACTCCGGTGCTAAAGAGTGTTTTTAGAGCATCAACTCGTTTTTTATCAAAGCTGGATTCAGTCTGTAAGGCGGTCCGAACCTCTCTTGTCTCAGCGTGTAGTGCTTTATGAACTGTGGCAGCTCCGTGTGGAGGTTGAAGGTCTCCGGTAGCCAATCAGGCGACGGCCCTCCTTTAACTCTGCGGGCCACAGCGGACAGGCAGTCCTTGACGGTGACGAGGTTCTCACAGGGAAACTGGTTCAGCATCACATGAGGACGCTCCTCGCTCAGCTTCCTGGCAGAAAAGAAGACTTTGATTACAGAAGAGTTCACTCAGAGTTTCAAAGTGCCAGGGTTGGTCAACAAAAAAAAAAAAAAGGGACGTCGGCTGGAAATTAAGAATTTGGTAAATGGTAAATGGACTTGAGGTTGTAGAATTATTTTCTAGTCTTCTGACTACTCAAAGTGCTTTTACACCACAGGTGAGGCTTGGGCGGCTGTGGCTCAGTTGGCAGAGTCGTCTTAGGTAGAATTTTCCTGTGCAAAGAGGCTTCAAGAAACGGTATTTTGACAGCAGAAAAGAGTGTAACGTGAAGTTACGCGTTTGTGTTGAAATTATCAGTTATAGTTGAGTTATGAGTTTCACGTCTTTGTGGTTGGTTGGTGGCTAACGGTGTAGCTAACGTTGGACTATATGTCAGAGTGTAAGCTGCATTCACATGGACTCAGACAGATGAATGGCGTTAAAGTGGACTAGAGAAGGATAGCGAGGTTTAAATATTTTGCCTTTTTACCGTCCGCCGCGACGCAATATGGAAATGCATATTTTAACTGGGTTTGCTGACCGCCATCTGTTCATGTTCACAGCAATCCAGTCTCTCTCCTGTATTTTAACCTCAAACACATTCTCTCTTTGTTGGAGCTCAGAAATATTTGAGCTCCAAGGACATGGGAGGACATAATTAAAGTCTGCTCCAAGGACATGTTGATTCATGCGTTTGGAGATAACAGCGTGAAAAAAACTTTGTGCTTATGTCTTAATGTCTTTTCTTACTGGTTTTACTATTTTTATCTTCTTTTACTTCTTACTGTCCTTTTATTTATGCTCTTATCTTAACTCCTCTTATGTTTTAACTTGGTAATGTCTTACCTTACTTAGTCTATTTATGTTTTATATTTACTTTTTATTTTTATTAATATTATATATATATTTTTTTATCCTTTAACCACTTGTTTCTATTTCTTTTACTGCTCTTACCTTCTTATTGCTGTTATCTTTTTATTTGCTTTTAGCTCTTTTAGTTTCTTACATCTTTTTAAATCGTTGGTCCTCTTGGTCTCAGCTCGTGTTGTTGGGTTCTTGTTTTGCCTGGGTTCTTGATGATGGTTCTTGTGATGGTCGAGTTATATACAGTGGGTACGGAAAGTATTCAGACCCCTTTACATTTTTCACTCTTTGTTTCATTGCAGCCATTTGCTAAAATCAAAAAAGTTCATTTTATTTCTCATTAATGTACACTCAGCACCCCATCTTGACAGAAAAAAAACAGAAATGTAGAAATTTTTGCAAATTTATTAAAAAAGAAAAACTGAAATATCACATGGTCATAAGTATTCAGACCCTTCGCTCAGTATTGAGTAGAAGCACCCTTCTGAGCTAGTACAGCCATGAGTCTTCTTGGGAATGATGCAACAAGTTTTTCACACCTGGATTTGGGGATCCTCTGCCATTCTTCCTTGCAGATCCTCTCCAGTTCTGTCAGGTTGGATGATGAACGTTGGTGGACAGCCATTTTCAGGTCTCTCCAGAGATGCTCAATTGGGTTTAGGTCAGGGCTCTGGCTGGGCCAGTCAAGAATGGTCACAGAGTTGTTCCGAAGCCACTCCTTTGTTATTTTAGCTGTGTGCTTAGGGTCATTGTCTTGTTGGAAGGTGAACCGTCGGCCCAGTCTGAGGTCCTGAGCACTCTGGAAGAGGTTTTCTTCCAGGATATCTCTGTACTTGGCCACATTCATCTTTCCTTCAATTGCAACCAGTCGTCCTGTCCCTGCAGCTGAAAAACACCCCCATAGCATGATGCTGCCACCACCATGTTTCACTGTTGGGATTGTATTGGGCAGGTGATGAGCAGTGCCTGGTTTTCTCCACACATACCGCTTAGAATTAAAGCAAAAAAGTTCAATCTTGGTCTCATCAGACCAGAGAATCTTCTTTCTCATAGTCTGGGAGTCCTTCATGTGTTTTTTGGCAAACTCTATGCAGGCTTTCATATGTCTTGCACTGAGGAGAGGCTTCCGTCGGGCCACTCTGCCATAAAGCCCCGACTGGTGGAGGGCTGCAGTGATAGTTGACTTTGTGGAACTTTCTCCCATCTCCCTACTGCATCTCTGGAGCTCAGCCACAGTGATCTTTGGGTTCTTCTTTACCTCTCTCACCAAGGCTCTTCTCCCACGATTGCTCAGTTTGGCTGGACGGCCAGGTCTAGGAAGAGTTCTGGTCGTCCCAAACTTCTTCCATTTAAGGATTATGGAGGCCACTGTGCTCTTAGGAACCGTGAGTGCTGCAGAAATTATTTTGCAACCTTGGCCAGATCTGTGCCTTGCCACAATTCTGTCTCTGAGCTCCTTGGGCAGTTCCTTCGACCTCATGATTCTCATTTGCTCTGACATGCACTGTGAGCTGTAAGGTCTTATATAGACAGGTGTGTGCCTTTCCTAATCAAGTCCAATCAGTTTAATTAAACACAGCTGGACTCCAATGAAGGAGCAGAACCATCTCAAGGAGGATCAGAAGAAATGGACAGCATGTGAGTTAAATATGAGTGTCACAGCAAAGGGTCTGAATACTTATGACCATGTGATATTTCAGTTTTTCTTTTTTAATAAATTTGCAAAAATTTCTACATTTCTGTTTTTTTTCTGTCAAGATGGGGTGCTGAGTGTACATTAATGAGAAATAAAATGAACTTTTTTGATTTTAGCAAATGGCTGCAATGAAACAAAGAGTGAAAAATGTAAAGGGGTCTGAATACTTTCCGTACCCACTGTATGTCTGTTGGGTATCGTGCATTATGGGTTCTTTTCTGTTGAATTGTATTTAATTATTTTTATTCTTTTGCATTTGTTATGTTCTTGCTGTTGTTTATGTTCTTCTGTGTTTGGTTTAGCTTGACATATAAAGTTATTATTATTATTATTATTATTATTATTATTAATAAACAAAACCCCACACAATTCTATAGAGGGTTCTGGTTATCTCAGTGTCAACCATAGACTGTAAATATTAACGGACGAAGGGGGCTCCTGAGGCTCATCGGCAGCAGCCGCTGTTGTGGATTTTCCTGATTGTTGAATAAAGAGTCCCGAAGTCAGATCTTGTCTTTGTGAATTTTATTGCAGAGGTTAAATGGTCTTTTTGCAAAAAAGAGGAACTGAGCAGCACTAGTGATGTGTATCAAGAGTACAGAGCAGAATCTCCCTCTCGCTTCGCATTGAAAGAGTATTTATGCATGAGCAGACTGACGTATTCTAGTCGATCCAGATTAGCTATCTATTCAAAAAATAGCACTTGTCTCTGTCACTGCTGGTGGAAAAGGATGGGGGCGGTCGAGGTGTGGAGACAGGAGGGGAGGGGGGAATTGAGGAATGAAGGAGGTGTGTCCTTCCTTGAAGAGAGCGTTTGTTTTTGTCTGATAATGAGAAAAATTCAGAGTACAAGGAGGGACTATCTGAGCTCTGTGTGTGGACACACCTTAAATTTGCTCCCATGATCTTTTCTGCAGCAGGTTCAGCCGTCTGCTGAGACAATCTGCTGGAGGAAGGTCTAAACTTTTTCTACCAATGAAGTAATTTAGATGCCTTTAATGTAATAACATTTCACTTGATTTTAAAATCAATCAAAGTCAAATCCTCCTTCAGGTAAGAAGCATTCTTAGAAGGAAAGCTTGTTTACATGCTGCAAAAAAAAAGGCGAAACTTCAAGTTCGATCAAACAAGTTCTGCCTGATTTGTTTATTTTGAACGTTGCCGTAAGTTTCCACAGGAAACGAGAGGAGGGGAAGGAGTGAGTCACTGCTGGAACATGTGATCAGCCTGGTTCTTGGGGTCATGTTACTCATGAATCTTTAACGGAAGAGACGGGGGCGAGGGGGGGAGCTGAGGTTTGAAGGAGGCGTCTCTGAAGAGGGCATTCACATGCTGTTATAAAGCATCGGGTTAAACTTCAAAGTTTAATATCAAACAGGTTCTGCCTGATTTCTCTTTGACGGTTTGTTTTGACCATTTCTGTAACTTTCCACAGGAAACGAGAGGAGGAGGAAGGAGTGAGTCACTGCTGGAACACGTGATCAGCCTGGTTCTTGTGGTCACGTTATCATTTTTTATTAGAGATGTTGTGATGGAATAAAAACTTTTTGTGGCATTGGAGTGAGTGTGCAGAAATATCTTCTTCCTCAGTCTGGTGGTTTTGCTCTGCCCTGCACGTGTGTATAACTACCTGCTTTTGAATTCTGACTCTTCTGAAGTCTTTTTGACGTCTAATAAAGGATGCAAAAGTTACGTTGATGTCTCTCATAAACAGTCTCTCAGGTGACAGTCTGAACTCAACATTGAATCCGTGCGATTTACAGACAGTTTGCAGGCGTTCTGTTTCAGAGCTTTGGCTCCCTCTGGTGGTCTGTTACCGCTTGCTAGGTGGTTTCTTTGAGACTCCTCCCACTTACCTGTGACTGCTGACTGGCTGCACCTGGGCAAGAGGCATAAAAGCCAGGCTTTTTCTCTTTCTCTCTCGCTCTCTCTCTCTCTCTCTCTCCCCGGAGAGCCAACCTGCACAACCTCATAACTTAAGAGTGAGTTTATGATGGACCTCCCTTTACCGTTATACTCCATGAGTTGGACCTGATTTCGATACCAGTCAAGGTGGCAAAACTTTGGTATGATAGACTTTCCTGAGTGGCAGCTTTGTCACAGTATCCTGAAGTGAGCTGAGAGAATAAATGATACACATGGTTTGTTTCTTGTCTTGTTTCTTTTTAAAAAAATCTTCAAATCTTAAAAAAATGGAATCACTCTTTGTTTTTTTATTATCCCCCAATTCGTCTTTTAGTTCGAGGTCGTTTGCTACGATGGCCAGCTGGTGTCAGACTAATGCGTATCAAACACAAAATGCAAGAATGTCATGAATGCTAAGATCATTTTTAACATTGTACAATTTATTCAGCTGGTTTTTTGGAGATCCTGCCTACCTGTGTGTGCCGACTGGCTGCACAGGAAGTGATAACTTTCTATACTGTAGAATCAGATCCATCAGGCTTCATCTGCATTCATGTTGCTGCCTATCCCAAACTATTTTGGATATGCATTCTTCTGACACCTCTTGGCCACCGTAGTTTTGTCACCCTCTCCTCGATGTTCTTGTTACAACATCCTGACATGATGCAGGGTCTTCATGTTCTGGTTCTCGATCTTTAAATGCGGTTAAAAACTTTTCTGACCTGAAGTCTTTGATGTGACTGTAGCTCCAGATGACGTCGGCCTCCTCCTCGTCCTCCGTCAGCTGGAAGCGAGGGTGCGTCAGGTTGTTGGTGACCTGAGAAATTTCAGAGTAAACCCTGAAGGACAAACACAACGACGGTTCAACGCTCATAAAATCACTTTTTAGCCTTGGAGTCGATCTAATGTGGAGCTGCAGATCTCAGAGACTTACTTCAGGATTTTGTCTTCAGACAAACTGCAGGGCTGGATCTCTGCAGGAAACTTCTCCTTGTTCTCCAATTGAATCGTCTGCACACACACACACACATGATATTTAGGATGTAAAATCTTGATGAATATGTCATGAACGCGTCTGGCGTGTAGTCGAGAGACAAGGGAGGACTGTAGTCATGGCGACCAGCGGCAGGACATAACCCTGCGTTTCTTCTGTTTTTTAGTTTGCGGTACAGATCATCAGTGCAGCACTTTTCTGAAACAATGTGTCCATATATCTACGATTGGATCAACTTTCATATTCCCTAAAACAACTTCCACTTCCTTCTCTTACACCGACCGCCGTCCGTTGGAGTTTTCAAATGAAACTTTATTAACAATTGTCAACGATTTCACTCGTGTAATGTGAGCTCTCAGGTCGTGCACGACAATCGGGTAACAATAGTGTGAGGATTGCATATTATAAACACACCCTAATCAACTAAGGTTAAAAGTGAGTTAATGAGAGCAAATCCATGAGTGAAGCTGAGCACACAGAGAGGTGGGTGTCTAGCTCAGCAGATAGTCCAGCGCGGCCGTGACCGATTTCTGTGAATGTCCTGAGGGCAACCGTGTGTTCAACCGTCCATAGGAGTTCATAGGAGAGAGGGAGATTTACAGAAGAGAATTCAAAAGGCATACAGACTATGTATCAAAGTGACAAGTGTACTATGTTTGTACGCCAACGACCCGGTCACAGGAAAGAGAGGCGGCAATGGGGAAGCAATAGCTCAAGAAAACCCGGCATGTACAGACAGCGGACCCTCTCTCTCTCTCTCTCTCTATGTGATTCTGCTGTCCTCTCGTGAACTCATAGAGTTCACCACTAGAAAACCATAAACATAACAAATGAAACCTCTAAAAAGCAGATTCCATTCAGGTGTTTATCTAAGTGTCAGTCCTCACCTCGTAGTATGAGTCCGCGGGCTCGCTGGTGGCACTGCTGACGTGTTCCAGATCCGCAGGTATCCATGGTAACAGACGGCATCGCCTCACCAGGGGGTCGGTCTCTCCGTACGTGTAATCACGAGTCACCTCATCTGTGGACATATGAATATATTGAACCATGATGGGAATTAAAACACACACACACACACACACACATCAACACTTCGACATCTGAAAGTAAAACTTCAGTGTATATCAGAATTTGATTTCCCTGCATGACTTCCCTCTCACTATCTTTCTTTCTAGCCTTCCTGGGTCGCTCCCGACCGCCTGCTACGAAATATTATTTCCACTAAGTTCTGATTTTGTTCCACCTTGAGTGCGCCTCTCTTTCTCATGACAACCACCTGCATCCAGCGAGGAAAGAACAAGCTACAAAGAGCGTTGTGTCCCGTGCAGAGCTGTGTGTGTCAGCGTGTGTCAGCGTGTGTGTCAGTGTGTGGCAGTGTGTGTGTCAGTGTGTGTGTCAGTGTGTGGCAGTGTGTGGCAGTGTGTGTGGCAGTGTGTGTGTCAGTGTGTGTATCAGTGTGTGTCAGTGTGTGTGTCTATGTTTGTCTGTGTGTGTCATTGTGTGTGTCAGTGTGTGTGTGTGTGTGTGTGTGTGTGTGTGTGTGTGTGTGTGTGTGTGTGTGTGTGTGTGTGTGTTCACCTCCTTCCTGCAGGTCCTGCAGAGGCCACAGCACAGAATAAGCCAGCTGACCCTGAACGTAGAAGAAGGGAGCGAGGCCACAGGTAGGCCGCTCCGAGTGCTGCACCTGAGAGCCGAACTCGTCCATGACGTACCACACCGGGACCTTCTCCTCTGCAGACTGCATGCGCACACGCACAAGCACACACACACGCACACGCACACGGTCAAACAGCAGCAAAGCCCTCTCTCTGTCATGTCAATGACGGGAAGTAACGATCGAGAAGAACGACAACGAAAAGTTTTGAGCTGTTTTCAGTGACAGGAGGAAATTCATCTCAATTAGGATCAAGATTACCTCTCTGTGTGTGTGTGTGTGTGTGTGTGTGTGTGTGTGTCTCTGCGTGTGTCTGTGTGTGTGTGTGCATCCGTGTGTGTGTGTACCTGTGTGTGTGTCTGTGTGTGTGTCTGTGTGTGTGTCTGTGTGCGTGTGTGTCTGTGTGCGTCTGTGTGTGTCTGTGTGTGTGTGTTTCTTGTTAGAGGCTCTAGAGAGACACGGGAGGAGAGCTGGCGGGCAGACTGACTTATTACCTGATACGAGATGGCGTTGATCTGAATCGTTAAACGCACAGTATGACGTTCACACACCTCGTTTAGATTTAGAGTCACCAGTTAGGAAACATTGGACTGACCCCTCGCTGACCCCCCTCATATCCGGCTTGTTTGGCAGACTGAGTGTCTGCTCTCCTCTATCTGAAGCCTCCCACACTTCCTGTGTCGAATCAGAAGCTTTAAGGTGAGAAGAAATTAATCTTCGTATGCCCACATATGGTCGAGGAACATGGCGTTGACTTTGAAATCACCTGAAGGATAAATAACGAGCCTATGGGACGACCTGAGAGCGGGCGTAGAGGACATTGTATTAGATGTGTGCTGTTGTTTTTTAAGTTATATTTATGCCATTTTCACCTTTATTGGGCAGGACAGCTGAAGAGAGACAGGAAATGCTGGGAGGAGCGAATGGGATAGCTTAGCATTTGATAGCTTAGCATTAGCTAAAACTTTGCTCCTTTCCTTCCATCAGTCATGACATTCTGAGTGACAGTACAGAGGGATGATGATGTTTTTATAATTTACCCCCTGCGAGATGTGATACGTCTGGTTGTATTTCCACATGCGCTCCATCACCAGCTCCACCGTGTCCGGGTCAGGGGCCTCGCCGTGGAAATCCACCCCCATGAGGGAGGCCATTCTGGGCAGCAAGCCGGGGATCTGCTCCAGCTGCTGACGGGCGCTATCCACGCGGTACGTCCAGGCGTGATCCACGAGGAAAACACTGCAGGGCGGAGAGATGATGATGTTCAAATGTCAGGTTGGAAAAAAAAACACTAGAGCTGTTTTCACATCTGCACTCCTGAAAATATTTAGATCATTTGAGTAGGACTGCTCCGGATATTCTCCTGATCTGTTTGTTCACACATGCACCTCACAGCTGGAGAAGAATGTTATTTTGATATGAAAATAAACAATTAAAATAAAGTTTTATTACAATTTGTTGACTTTTAAATAGTTTGTTTTACTCTTTTACAAACGGTACGAACATTTAAAATATTTTGAATATTTTAAATTTTATTTTTTAAATTGATTATGAGGCCAAAATAAATTCTGCTCATTTTTAATTGGGTCCTCTGGCGCCCTCACCTGGTGGGCTCAGACACCTGTAGGCCACTCTGCCGGGTCACAACCACTTTACAGCGGATCTCAGCTCCGGGATTGTCCTTCTTCTTCTCCTCATTCTCCCCGTTAATCCCGCCCTCCTCGTCCTCCTCTTCTTCTTCTTCTTGTCGGAACTGCATGATTCCGAAAACTTCTCCAGCATCATAAACCTAAAAAGAAAAAAACAAGAATATGGGCTTTTTTGTTTTGTTTGCGCCTTCACCAGACCCCATAGGAGAAGTTGCCAATTTAGTTGTGCCTGCCTGTAACTTCTAAATAAAGTCACTTTATTACACTACCAGAACTGAAAACATATATTTAAACTCCCCTCCTTATTTCGGAATTAATAAAAAACCTAAAGCAGCAGTTTGTGACGTTATTTATCCTCCTTATCACAGCAACAAACTAAGCATACATGGATGTGTGAACTAATAACATGCCGACTAGTACCTAAATTATATGCCGAATTAACCCGAATAGACGCACATTTGGTACATGGGTTAAATCATGTTAAATCTGATGTGTGTATTTGAAAACAATATAAGAAGAATTCAAATTGCGGATTTTGTAAGGCGAGTTTGGTGGAGTTCCCTCCCTTTCGACAGAACCGGACTAAGCGTAGTTAACATGACCTGTTCGTTGATGTTAACGAGCCGAAAAGTTGTATTTATCTTTATTAAACCAATAATTTATCATATTTTTGTTCAAATATTTTAATTTAAACGCGTCATAAATTAAGCTTTGTATTGACCGGAAGTTGTTAAGGTGTCATAACCAGACTCCTCATCAGATTGACTGACTGATTTTAAGATTGATTGCTTGTCATCTCTAGGATACACCACGTAGTAAACTTTCTTTCAAGCACAACATGAATAATCCAAGTCTTTAATTCGGCATACATAAAATACTCCAAGCACTACACGAAACATTTTTGAAACTTAATTTTAGTTTACGTAGCAAACATGCATTCACCTGCAGCAAGTGGTCGTTTAAACCAACAATAACACGACAACAGATCCAGATATTATACGCCGAATAGATCACTAATAGATACACATGCAGTACATGTCTTTATCCATGATATATATGATGTATGTGTACGAACAAAACTACATTAAACTAAAAGCTTCTAATTTTTAAGGCTGGTTTGGTAAAGTACCTCCTTTTGGGACAAACGAAAAGGTAAGAAGTAGAGAAAAAACGAAATATTCGCAGGTGTCAGCAAGCCGTCAATTTTGGTAACCCAAACTAGAGGACATATTTGCATTTAATTCTGTATTATTTCACTCTAATATGTAAAAATAAAATAGTGTGCATGCTGTTTGAGGACAGACCTCGTTGGTGATTTTGTGCTTCAGGCTCCTCCAGTACATTTGGGGGATTCCTGCGGACTGCAGAGCTCCGGCGTGCAGAGCCACGAAGGCCGTGAACTCCTCATCCTCGTCTCCATGTAGGATTAAAGGGTCTGTTGACATCTCTGTAGTAAAATGATGTGACACACGTGGAGGTGTATTGAATCAAACCCGGAAATGGGTAATCTGACAGCTGAGCGAGCAGTGCATTGTGGGTAGAGTTTTAAAGGAGGCTCCACCTACTGTACTGATCTGTGATCGACCGGCAAGAAAAACACAAATAGTTTCACGTTTTTTTAGGTTCAGAACAATTTTACACCACTGTTTTAACAACTCAGTATCAAGGAGTCTGCATTAAAATAATTAATTTGAAACTTTTGGTGGATTTTACTTCAAAATGTTGTGCTGTACTTTACCTTGAGGGAAACCTTTGATGCTGAAATGTTATCTAGAGGTGTGTCAGACTGCATTTCATGTTCTTACACATCTTCTTGTGCACATCTATAGAACCAGACCACAAGGTTCAATCATCCCTGAGGTCTCAGAGGTGGTAATCAGAGACCATCGCCTCTTTCACTGTGTGTGTGTGTGTGTGTGTGTGTGTGTGTGTGTGTGTGTGTGTGTAATCACATCGTCTATGTGTGAAACATGAATGAAGCTGCAGGATCTCGAGGTATTTATTGATTCAAAAAACAAGTTTAATTCAAATAAAAGCAACAAAAATAACGTCCAAATTACAATTATAAAAAAAAAAAGGATGAGGACAAAAACTTCACAGGTTCAAACACGAAGCTTATTGCTGGCAAACATTAGAAACAGAAATGTTGTTTAAATAATAAACGCAGAAGTTTCAGTCAATAAATTAATAATTAATCCAATAAAACAAATAAAGTCTTTGTGTGCAGCTTGTTGCTCATTAGGAGAATAAGTCCTGGATCTTCTTCAATCCCGACAGATTAATTCAAAGCATAAATATATTAAGAGTTAATCGAAGTAGAAGAATGTAATGCCACTCAGATAGAGCTTTCACACATGCAGGAAACCCCTGAAAAATTCCAGGAGGAGCTGCATGTGTGAACACAATCAGACACATTTTTCTCTCCGATTTTTCTCCTCCAGCCTCCTCGTATTTATTCTGCAGAAAGTCAGAGTGAGCTGATGTGAGAACGCAGCAGGATATAATCAGGAGAATTCACCTGGAGCGAGTGGGAGGGGGTGGTGACGTTTATTCCCTGTGATCGCTGCACGACCACAGACTGTCTGCACGCCACCTCTACCATCTCCGTGCTCTAATGAACCTGCTGCATTATGGCCAGGTCATTAGAATCTCCGGAGCAGTCCTCCTCCAATGATCTAGATATTTTCAGGAGTGCAGATGTGAAAACAGCTGGATGGTGTTTTCTATATCATGATTTAAATGTTTTAGTAAAGAAATCCACTCCTGACTGTTAACGCTCGCTGAGCACGTTATTTTAACTCGTTAGTTAGACTTTTTCAGAGGATCATTTAATCATTTCAATCTGGCATTTCATTAAAATTGGAAGATTTAGTAGATCAAGAATTAAAGAGTTAATAGTCAGACTCATTGTGGCCGCGTCTAACCCCAAACTTTCACCAGATGCGTGTGCGTCACGTGTCATCTCCGCGCTCCCTCGTCTTTCACCACCAACAGGCAGCAGAGACAGTGGAAGCAGACACATTGAGTAAAGTGAATCAGATGTTGTTGTGGAGCAGAGACGGGCCGAAAAAGCATCTGTTGGCATTCAGCAATAAGGTTGTCAAAACGTGCAATACGTTTTAAAAACGATACAATCTGTTATTTTAAAGATCACAGAATCGAGACGGACCGAAGCTTTGAAAAAAAACTACATCTTTATCATAGGAAAGGTTCTTTGGAGAGGAAAGACTTGGTTCAAAATTGCACGCAAACTCCTAAACACTTTTCAAATTGCAGAAATTTGTTAGCAATGTTTTGCTGTTTGAGAATTGAGACTGTGCAGGAGTTAAACCGCACAGGGTGACGAGGACTTCTATTTCTGTTGCCGTTGAATCGAAACAATTATCATCATCGTTAGATTTTTACTCGTATCATAGCTTGACTGAAGGTTATTATGAAAAGCCTTGCTGTGTCTGAGACAGCCAAACTCTGTCCCCCAATGTCCACATACTCTGTCCTGCGTTGTGGCCTGACAGCACCACGGTTAGCTCCATCGGACGCCGTGCGTCCTGCCCCACTGGATCAGTTTCTGTAATGTGAGTCATGAGCAGCCGTACGCACATCACAGGAGAACTACAAGACGTGCAAACATGTTGCTTTGTATTTCTGAGGATGAGGATGTCGATTGTGAGTCCGTATATTGTGTTTTATTTTGAAATTGACCAGATGCTCTGTGTGCGTCCTTGCCTGACTTCCTGTCCAGGTCGTTCTATTCTGTCCAGCTCGACGTGTGCTTGCAGCAAGCTCCGTCTATATGAGACTCGTATTTGAAACGGAGCAGGGTGTAGTGTCGCTGCTGGCACGCTACCGAGACGGACCGCGGCGCCCGCTGTGGAAAAACAATCGTTATAGTGTGCAGCGCTGACGGACAGCAGCGCCCTCGGAGAATGTGAAAATTGGGGTTGAGAGTCAATCTCTGAAGAATCGTCCTGCACATCACATTGTACAAAAAAGCTTTTTCCGGCCTCATTAATTCCCAAAATGTAAACTTAATGCATGTATAGAAACCTTGTGAAAACCACACAATCTTTAAATTGCTTTACTTCTCCAGAACTCGCCCAGCAGGCGTACTCTTCGTGAATATGGCGTCTTCTACATCTTGAGGAAACATTCTTTGGCGTTGCTCCACACTTGTATTCCCTGCAGAGACAGAGAGTGATTAAAAACACTTGAAGCATCAGAACAGTTGTGTAACCGGTCAGATAACGGAGCTGTACCTTTTTGCACATGCTGATCTGCATGACGGCGTAGTTGATGAGCGCCTCCCGCAGGTCTTTGTCTTTCTGCTCCTTGAAGCGCTGCATGTCCACCCACGCACGTTCAACATGCTCTCTGCGGAGAATCACATCCAATAAGATTAGTTTTGTAAAGAAGACATCCAGAGTTCCAATCTGGGCCGCCTCTTGTTTTAAAGTTTTGAATGTTAAAATCTTTAAATATAGGAGTCAGCTTCAAGAAAAAAACTGTTTTCCTTTAAAGGGGACATATTATGAAAAATCCACTTCTTCAGTGTTTTTGAACATATATTTGGGTAACCTGAGTGTCTACTGACCCACAAAATGTGAAATAAACCCATCCAGTCCTTTGTTTGTGGTCTGCATAAGTCTTACAACACAGAAAAATGCTTCGTTTCAAATGTGCTCTCCTTGTGACATCACAGTGGGATTTTGGTAAAAGAAAATCCCCTCCCCTCCCCTGGTATCTCCACCCATGGACTCCACCTCCAGCCTAGAGCAAAACTTTTGCGCAGATCCGCCATTTTTATTCTCGCTACAGAGGAGTGATGTCTACCAGGAAAACTCAGGGTGGGCTCATTGCATTTAAAGAGACACACACACCAAAAGGGAGCGTTCTGAGAGAGCTGGTTTATACAGGGTCACAAACCTCCTCTGGTGCTTGATTCATGTTATATTTTGACCAAAGCACAGCTCAGATGTTTCATTTAGACCACAGGGGACTGTTTGAAAAGGTGGAAAAGGGGGATAACATGTCCTCTTTAAAGGCTGCTGTAATCTGTCGACAAAGCAGCATGCAGGACTCACTCGCACTCGACAGTTTTCTCCTTGACGGTGTCTTCCCCCTCTACGATCAGCTCCTCCAGCAGCTTCAGTCTGGCCTCCCGCTGCTCAGGAGCCTCCTGCCCAAAGAGCTTGTTGGTCATCCCTTTGAAGGAGAACGTGCGCACAATCTGAGGACGATGGAAACACAGAGAGTTTTGAACATCTGTAATAATCCTCCTGACGACACAAAGGGAAAGTCATGTGGAGTATTATTTTACCCCTGTAGCCAGCTCCTCACGCTGCTGCTTCTTGGAGACGAGGTCCTGGGACGCCATCTCCAGCTCGAACTGGGTCAGCTCATGTTTCCTGCACACTGCCCTGCCACAGCAAAGAGTTCAACGTTTTCATTATCTGCTGTGTTCACAGAAACGACAAAACTTTGAAGAAGTGAATGAGTGAGCAGCAAGATGTCGTCGCTCGTTGCTCTATGACAAAAACACAAGTTTATGATCCCTTAAAGCAGCGTGGCGTAAGAACAACCTTCAGTGCTGTCTCAGTCTTCAGATCGGGACGGATTAAGCTGCTACAGAGTACCCGGTATATGAGACGCAGTCTGAATTTAAAGGTCTGCCAGAGATTTAAAACATTTTAAGGGTTGTTCAGCAAAGACCACAACGTGCAGATTTTGTGTCGCTCTTTTAAGACCATCTGTTTTCACCTCCTGTGAGGTGTGCACTCCTACTAGCTACAGTACAGTGCTATGGACCTGGACCCCCCACTCCCCCTTCCGTGCCAGAAACCCAGGAGGACTTGTCCAAGCAGCAGAAGCTGGGCTCTCGAGTAGACGGAGCTCCCCTGACCTTCAGCGAGGTGATCGGGCACTATTACCACCTGTGCTGGAAATTTCTTTTATCAATGCAAAAGAAAGGATCTCGAGTCTTTGGTGGTTATTTATTCTTCTTTGTAAGTAGAAGGAACAGATCTCCAGAGTGTCAGTCAGAGAGACATTCTGCAGGAAAGTTCAACGTCATCACAGTATGCTTGGGTTTTTATACACATGCTTCACATAGAAACCTTCATACCTATATAAGGAGTGTCAATACAGTCGCAGTCACAAATATCGAAGAGATTTTTTCATACATTTCTTACTATTTCAACACGTCGCACAACAGTAATGTCAAGGAAACTTCAGGTCTGGGTATCTTCGATATTTTGCTATTTGTGAGAAACCTTCATACACACGGTAAAGACAAAACAAGAATATTGCTTATAAATTACTGTTGCATTCCTCACGTGAGCTGTGAGTAGAACAACGTGGAGAACAGAATTTTTCCATTACACACCCGACGCCCAGCCCCCACCATCGGACTGCGTTGACCCTACAACCACCGCTATCCTCATTCATGCACGGCCTGCTCCGACATCAGCGGCAAGGACGTGTGGACAACAGGAACGCGAGGAATACAAAGGAGCGATCCTTCCTGCATATTATCTCATCTGCTCTTTGTAAAGCGTCTGAGATAACAGTTGCCGCTTTACAAATAATGATTGATTGATTGAGTACGCTAGCTAAAGCTCTCAGCCTACGGTGAAAGTTGTGAAGTAGCCTGTAGACCCACAGCCCGCGAGTCGCGCTGCCCAACTCCGCTGGTCACTCGTTAACTTTGATATAGGACTCTTTCAATCAAAGAAGCTCCACAAGCTTTACTTACTGAACAGTATTCCTGTTTTCTTTAAAAGCAGGATTATGACCTCAGTGCAGTGTGTGTGCGGTGCTTGGTTAAGATGATTTTGGAGTCTCACCTCAGAGCTTCAGCGTAGAAGAGATACTCTTTGATTTGGTCGGCATAATGTTCCTCCTCTTCTAAGATATCATCTATAGAAGCAGCATATCTGCAGAAATGTCACAATAAACAAAATCAGTCTTCAAAAGCGACAAATATTTTCTAACAATCCGACAGAACGTGTTTCTGTGTTTGATACTCACGCATCCATATGATGACCCGCACTCTGCAGCCCGTCTCCCATCTCTCTCTCTATGGCGCTCCACTCACTGCAGTGCACAGGAGACACACACAAATGCACACACACAGGGAAACACATTTAGTGAGCAAAAAGAGTTTGTCACCTCTACCAATAACTTGGCTCGTTAAAAAAACACTTGTGCAGGATTAAAAGCTAATGTAACCGGCAGCTCGCCGAGCAGCCCCTCGAAACGCACGCCGTCTGCTGAATTGTGTCTCATACTTTTGTTTTTACAGGAAACTTCTGTGTTCAGTGTTTTAAAGAAAAGAATTCCAGACATTTCAGGATACTCTCTCGACATTCCGACAAATCATAGCTGGTGATCATATGAATGTTTTTTAAGGTGCTGTATTGTTATTACTATTATCATATGAATTTGCCATTAATCAATAATCTGCGTCCATCTGAGCCATGCACAGACAGAGAAATATAGGAATGTTTGTTGTCAGACCTGAAGACTCTTCCATAGTTCCCGTGGACTTTATAAACTCCGTAGAGTCGATCAGCGACCCTCTGAAAGAGACAGAAAAAAAAAAACCATGAAAAGTGTACAAAGTGTTGTTTGGATTGAGAGCCCCCTGGTGGCGAAGTTTAAATACTGCACGTTTAAAGATTCAAATCAGTATTTTGAATGACCTACAAATACACATTGAGTCTTTCTTTGTGTCCATGAGTGTGTGTGTGTGCGTGTGTGTGTGAGAGAGATAGACTTACCGCTCGAGCTCTGAGCAGCTGAGATGTGTGAGCTTGCAGCTCGTCGCTGTAGTGTTTCATCTCCATGAATCTCCTGAGTGAGAGGAAATAAAGCCGTGTAGAAGAGAAAGTGTTTAAATGATCTTTTTTAGCTACAGTCTACCATGTTATTTAAAGGTGCTGTAGTCATTCATCCATACATGAAAACAGTAACACTTTTTAAGATTTTGGTTGAAATTGGTTGAAAATGTCTTTAGGTCCTGACAGAAATGGTGTGTAAAGGACAAGTCAGCAACCTAATGGAACAAATTAAAGATGCAACGATCGGGCAAAAATCAGGGCCGATACTGATGTTTGAAAAAAAACAATTTAGCAGACTGCCGATTCCCACAATGACCAAACATTCTCTCAGTTTTGACAAATCAGAGTTTGTTCAACAGGTGACTTCATCTGCCTAATAAAAACATCTTCTCTAAATCAGTAGTTTGGTGTACGAGATGTCACCATTAAATTGAAACGGATGCATCCCTAGAACAAACCAGTGCATAAACGTTCTCAGCATAGATTTGTTTCAGTTCATCTTCACACTTACTTATCTGGACTCCTCACCCTGAAGGTGGCACTCAGCGCTCTCAGTCTGGAATCTGCCTGAAAAAAGATCAAGCCTTGTGATCATCCAGAATCTCTGCGTGGATTCATCGTTAGAATAAACACAGAGGCGTCATTACCTTTGCCTGAAATCCTGTCTCATACACCACCTCCTTCCAGCCGTGTTCCTGCCGAGCACAGCAGAGAAAAAAGTTAGCCAATAATTCAGAGGATCGATTGATGATGATCTGAACTGCTGCAGTGAGCCCCAGCTGCAAGCCCGTACCTCGGTGAGGAAGTGGTAGAGGATCTTGTCGTTGCAGAGGACCGGATGTGAGGCCACACGGAGCAGGAAGTTCTCCAGCCCGACCCTCCGGCGCTCCACAAAGTCTGGGTCCATGTTGTCTGCCGATAGCTTGTGCCAAACAATCTCCGCCTGCATACAAGTGAAAAAAGAAAGAACATTTTTGCAAAGTTGTGCATCTTTCAGCCCGTACACTTTTTTGCACTAGAAGCCATCCAGATAAACAAAGCCGCCTTGCATAATCAAATGTAGGCCTCTGACAACTAGGCAACATTATCTGTGTGAGCGGCTGCATTGTGTGCATTCACAGTCAGACTCTGCAGACAGTCCCATCAGTTTATGACACTCTCAGCGGGATGGGTTGCACCTCTGAGGTGTTTTCAGATGTACTTTTTATCTTGATTACCCATGGAGAATTTGAATCATGCTTTTTGTTTTGTATCAAGCAGCAAATATACTCCACTGGGTTTGGAAAACTCTACTCACCCTCTTCTCAGGCAGCGGGGGGACCACGATGTATGGATAGGTAACGATCAGGTAGTTCCTCAGAAGTTCAAATTCACTGTATCTCCTCCACAGAGAGTCGGGGGCTAGGTTACGACCTTCAGCGATTGCATCCATGGGCCTTTGAAGATTTGGCCACAGAAAAGTTATTTTTGCACAGTGATGTAAAACAGAAGTGGATTTATGCAACACAATTCACATTTCAGTTCAACACACAGTTCAGCCCTTCACTTAAAGGTCACATATTCTCCTCCTGATCAACCAGTTTAATTAAGTCTCAGAGCTCCTCAAAACATGTCTGTAAAGTTTCTTGTTCTAAATCCACTCTGATCCTGTATTTGATCATGTCTATAAACCACCTCTATTTCAGCCCTGCTCAGAACAGGCTGTTTGTGTCTGTACCTTTAAATATGTAAATTAGCTGTGTCTGACCACGCCCACTCTCTGGAAGGGCTTGGGTGTACTCGGGCTTTCTCGCTCCATGTCCTATTGTTTACAGTGAGAAGGCAGACTCAGGGCAGAACAAACACCTAGCTGTGGGAGTGTCACCCAACTGGGGGAGGGGCTACTGCCCTTTGTGATGTCATGAAGGGAAAATCTCCAAACGGCCTGTTTGAGAACACATAAAAAGTTCAAAAAAAGTGGAGCAGGTGAAAGACAGAGAGGATGAACTTTTCTCATAACTTGGGGGTTTGTAGACGGACTAGAGACACATATTAGAGTTAGAGGAACATGGTGAAGTGGATTTTGTGAATATGTGACCTTTAAGCTGATGGTAGGGGACGTCTTATCCTCACCGTGTTTCCACAAGATACACGGTGAATGTCTCCTGCATGTTGACTGCATTTTTCCCGCTCCTTTTCTCGGCCTCGGCAACACAGATCTCCATCCTGCGCATCAGAGTGGAGCCCTCCTCCACCATCTTAACAATCAGGACACACGGTATCATTAGAAAACCTTTGGAAACAGCTCTTTGTACAACAGAGACCTCATTTTCACACCTCGTCTGCACACTCCTCGTAACACATTTGTGTTTAATTATCAACAAGAAAGCTTTAAAAATGTAATCCTGATTAAAGATTTATTTTGAATGCCTTTTATTATGTGTATTTGGTTTATTGGTGATTAATTAACAGCTTTGCTTTGTTTTCTTTTTATATAATTCCGTTTAAGTGTTGTAACTTCTCACAGACACAAACTACTCAGGTGTAACTTCGTTAAATTTAAGTACAAGGATGTAAAATTGTTCATTGTCCTGAACGATGATTTAAATAAAGTTTATACAGAGACAAAAACATAGACACAGCTCGAGCTCTGCTAACTTAGCGTTAGCACAACCCGTTACCCGCCGCCCTGTTGTATCGTAGGAGTGATGTGGTGAATAAAGTGAATAAAACGGGAGGAGGAAGCTGCTCTTACCGTGATGTTCAGGCTGGTATCGGCAGCTGTGAGGTCTGAGTCGTCGTCAGTGGCCACCGACTCTTCCTTACCATCCTCCGCCATCCTCCTGATGTTGTGGATGAGCCAGGGCGCATGCGCAGAGCGTCTCATCATCAGCCAACATCCGAGAGGGGTGCGTTTACGAGTCAGTCGTAATGTAGGAACATCGTAGGCGATTGAAACACGATATGTGTTGTTTTTTGTTGTTTAAAACGAAACTAGACAACTCTTACTTTGGTGTTAACTAACTGTTAAGCAACGCACTGTAGCAACCGGAAACTACCTTATTAAAAGGCATATATTGATGTGAAAACTTCCCACACTATGTGAATGCAGGCTAATTTAAATACATACATTCAACGGGCTTGCCCTTTTTTTCTACTTGTCTTGTTTCATCACAGTTTTACAGATTTCGAGATACGGCGAGTTTACATTTTTGGATGTTTTCGCTTCCCTGGTTGACATTTTAAATAGTCAGATTTCCGGCACTGGAACAGGATTTGAAACGCACCTTTATCTCAGCGTTCTGAAACTGTGCGCTTAATGACGTCACGATTCCCTCATGGCTTTATATTTATTTTACAGGAAAAATAAAGATAAAAAAAGGCAGGTTCAGAACACAACTACACACAGTAGATAGATTTTCTACATACCGTCACTAACATTTTGATTTAGTACAGATTTAAAAAAATATATATTTTCATCAAAAGATACCATCAGAAAGAGGTATAGGCTATTTTGACCCAGACAGGAAGTAGAAAAATGGAAGAAACCAGTCCATCAGAAAATCATGAAACTATGGGCAGGTTGCTCCGACACCGTGAGGAGAGCCTGACTAAGATCTTGGAGTCAGTGCTGAAAATATTGAAGTGTTGAGCCTTACAGAGGAGGACGAGTCAATGGATGAGATTGAAAGTGTCCATTGTGCATCACAAAAGGTCACTGATGGTAAGTGTGGTATTTGCCATCAGAATGTTGTGTTATGTGGGACAGTGGGAGGGTAGAAAAGGCTGAAAAGGAGGCTCTCTGTCTGGTACAAAGTTCAGACGCTTCAGGAATTGCTGCAAATGGAAATGGAGAAAAAGGAGCAGGAGGAGTATTGTCTCAAAGTGTTCGAGATGGAGAGTGCACTTTTGAAGGTGAAGGAGATGAAGGAGGCTTTGAAGCAAAACAATAAATCCCTCCATCATGAAATCCAGGAGCTAAAGAACATGTTAGGAAAAGACCATACGGGAGAGATGATTTGCAAAGCTATCGAGAGAGAGGAATCCCTCCTTCAAGAGTCGGGAAAAGTCAACATGGCACTTCAGTTTTATCTTAAGACAGTTTTTATCATCGGCCGTGCGCCTTTTAGAGTCCTTGATTAGTGGAGGATTTCACGCTTTTGCCTTTTTTGCTGATTTTCAAGGCACATGACGATCCACCTGGAGCCTTATACTTGAGGTTTCTACCCGGTCATATGGAAATGTATGTAGTAATATCTGAAGACATTGTTTGTCATTTTGTTTATGAGAGGTTTTGATCCAAATTGAGCCTTTGATTGTTGACTGATTTGTCGTTGTTGTTTTTTAGTTGCTTTGCATGCAGATAGTCATCCACCTCAGAGTCAGTTCCTGCTCGAGGACTCAACATTTTTATTACTTCAATCCATGTTCCTTTAGGGGCTCCGTATCCTCTTCCTTTTCCAGGCCAGGATTAAGGTCTTTGAATTGTGGTAATGAGTTACAAATCACAGTGAATATCTCATCACCTGCAGAAAAAACTTGATGAACAGCCAATCATTTTAAGAGATTTTAATCTAAAGAGACAGTCACAGTGCATTAACACAACTTTACATTCAAGTGATAAATGACAGATTCACAAGTCAAAGGTCAGACCATTTGAACACAGATAACACTGATGTTACACTACCACCGGATGCAGTCTCATTGACAGCACAGCCAGGATTAGTGAGCTCCATTATTGCAAAAGAAATTCTTTATTTTTTAAATCTTCTTATTAACAACATGACACCATCATGGCGGTCTGTTGCTGGCATTAAGCTTAAGGGCTTTGATTGTTGTCTTTGTTTAAAGGACACTTAGGTTTCTCACTACTAGAGGTTTTTTTTTTTTTTAGCTATGGCCAGCATTCCTATAGATTATGATATACTTTTTAGAAAATTATGTACATTTTTGAGAGCAATGTTTCACCTTTTTTCTGTCCTTGGGGGACGTGAGAATAAACACATTATTGCACATCCTCTTTTTGTAAGATTAGAGTGATACTTGTTTGAAGAAGTTACTTTTCGGCGGCTCTCTTAAGCCTGATTTACTTCTGCGTTCGCGTAGCTCTGTACCTACGCAGAAGACTAAGTACGCCTGAAGTACACCTCCTCAAAAATGTAACTACACGTCGAAACGATTAAGATCTCCAACCCTGTGATTGGTCCACTGGAGAACGGCGCGCGGAATATGTAGAAATTGTGGGTAAATCAGGCTTTACTCTTTCTCAACTTAAATTCTATAAAAATACTTTTGGGATTAAAATGTTTGGTTGACATACTCCTCTTTACAATCACATTAGCCAACATCTATGTTAGCTAAAACTACTATCACATCTGACACAGGCTTTAATTAAACAACATTAAAGATTGTCTAGTCATGGAGTCTGAAATAACATTAATCAATGAAAGTAGATATTAATGTTCCTGCTGGTTTAGGAAACATTGTTTGTTTACTACAGCTAATAAGCTAGTTAATCAGAAATGCTAACAGTTGCAACAATTTGAACACCATTCACTGTGACAAAAAACTATTAGGTATTTGGCCACGGTGTTAGACAAGTGGTCATCAAAAGATCGGAAATAAGTCGAAGGAATGGAAAATCCAGCAAAACACGAAGGCTAGAAAGCTCTGGATGCTAACATGTAGTTAGCTTGTACAGGCACTGGGGCTTGAAACCGACAGGATGTACAGTCATGAAAGAGTGATGTGAAATTTCTTAAAATTTGTAATTATGTAAACTGGGAGTATAAACTTGTGTACGCCAAAGTGCAGGTTCACAAATTTGTCTGTGTTTTTCAGGAAATGTCAAACTTTAAAATATTAAGAATACCTACAAAACGACTTTTGATACGCAAGAAATATGATAAACATCTGTTTCTTTATATTCATGGGAACCTTCGATATGTTACACATAGGGGCCGTTAAACGTCCAACATGGCTTCCAAAAACCGTCATGTGACACAATGAAAACAAACATAATCAGGAGGACTGAAAGAGTGACACAATTGGATCAATTATGCTGGAATGAAGAATAACTGAGTAAATATTTTTAAACAAACAGGTAGGTAAGGTTGTAGTCAAACTGTAAAACGAGACTGCACATTAAAAACAGGTCATAAAACAAATCCATGATCCTGAGCAAAACGTGACGCTGCTCTCCAGAGCACTCGTTAAAATATTTGACACTGGGTGTTGTCTGGAGTGTACAGAGTCCAAGATAAGCAACGATTCAAAGGTTCACCACCAATCCACCGATTGTGCTTCCAGAAGAAGGTGAACGTTTGACACCGCTGTGGTTAAAGTGCTGGTCATCTCACGGCTATGCTGGGCTCTGAGGCTCGTCCGGCAGGCCCACGAAGAAGCAGACCTGTGTGGGGGAGGAGGGGGCGATGTGAGGAGGATGGGGAGGGGATGAAGAGGAGGTAGAATTTGGGATCTCCCAGTAGCTCCCGTGGAGGTCGAGGGAGGAAAGAGCAGGAGGGTGGTCTCTCTGCGTTGGCTTGTCGCCGTCTGTAGAGGGAGGCGGCTCGCTCAAGCACTTCCTCAAGCACGGTTCACTGTGAAGCAAACGACACTGATACTTAAAAACGTCATTTAAAACTCACACATGCATAGAGGCACTTTGAGACAACATTAAGAAACACTATTTTGTTTTAAAACCTCCCTCATCACCAGAACGTGTGGGTCACAGACGCCTTAGGTCAAACTAAAACAAACTGCAAACAACTTTTAAACTATACTGTGAGGACGCAGGTCACACTAAAGGCTAAAGGAAAACATCAGTCACCTGATAGAGGTGGCTGGCATTCCTCCCTTCCACGCCTGTCGGTACACGTTTCCTGCCACACCAAACAGCCAGCTCACGTCGGCGGGCACCTCCGGGATCCACTCCACGAACCTGTGAGAGATGCAGAAGTTATAAAATAATATCACATAATAAAATGACTCAATCCCTCCTGTGGCCCACATCTAAAGGAGTTCTCATAGGACGCCTCAGGGTGCAAACAAAATGAATAATAAGACTTTTGATTCTGAATCTTTGATCTGTGGAGGATTTGTTAAACGCTCTGTCTAAAAGCTGAGCGAGGACTGTTATGGGTGAATAACAGGGGAAACATTTTACAGCACATTATCAGGGGGGCTGATGCTCAAACTGAAAGTAAACCCCCCGAAGTGGAAACGTTTGGAATATCTGCCGGGCGAGCAATTCTTTTCCGACTGATCAGGCTCAGTTTTGAAGTCCCAAATCCAGTTCTTAAAGAGGACATATTATCCTCCTTCTCCACTTTTTCAAACAGTCCCCCTGTGGTCTAAATGAAACATCTGAGCTGTGCTTTGCTCAAAATATAACATGAATCAAGCACCAGAGGAGGTTTGTGACCCTGTATAAACCAGCTCTCTCAGAACGCTCCGTTTTGGTGTGTGTGTCTCTTTAAATGCAATGAGCCCGCCCTGAGTTTTCCCAGTAGACATCAATCCTCTGTAGCAAGAATAAAAATGGCGGACCTGTGCAAAAGTTTTGCTCTAGGCTGGGGGAGGAGTCCATGGGTGGAGATACCAGGGGAGGGGAGGGGATTTTCTTTTACCAAAATCCCACTGTGATGTCACAAGGAGTTTTCCCAGTAGACATCAATCCTCTGTAGCACTTCGTCCCCCCATTACTCCTCCCTGACATTCAGATTGAAGGTGAAACATCATAGGGGTGTAAATATCACGGCTTGAATAGGGCGACATTTTCAGGTTTCTGTTGTAGTGACTTGTCAATGAAAGTTAACCCCCCCCCCATCCAGACTTCTTCCAGGCGTCATGGTCTATCTGACTCTAACAGGGACCATAACGTACTAAATGAACATCATGCTGTTTTGAAGAAGACTGAGATCATAAAATCGTTAGGGAAATATTTACTGAGGAATAAATCACGACAGAAATGAGGCTGATGTTCTCACAGGTTTTTTTTAACAATCCTTAATGCAGCCAGTGGAGTCGCCCCCTGCTGGCCAGTAGAGAGAACGCAACCTTTCACACCCTCTTCTTTCACACAGTCTCTAACGTCTACTCACCTCTGAGCCACTGAGTAGGCCGACTGCACAGGTAGAGTGTACGGCATGAGCATGTAGGAGGCCACTCTCATCGGCAGCATCCCGGACACTTTGGTGTACAGGCCGGATTTATCCTGACAGGCCTCGCAGAACACTGACACACACACACACACACACACACGGCACATAGTCAACAACACAGCATGTCCGACAGTTTTTTACTCAATTTGCAAACTCTTAATCGCTAACGAGCTGGAGATGACAGCGTACCTTTCTTGATGGACGTGGGCAAAGCGATCTGCTCGTCCAGCCACCAGTGCTCTTTCCTCAGCAGGCGGAGCCTCCGCAGCACCCAGTCTTTGGTGGTCTCTGATTCCTTGCAGCAGCAGGAGGACGGGCTCTCCTGCAGGGCGGGGCCCGAGGTCGGGTGCTGCAGCATCAACAGGTCTGAGGCCATAAACAAACACGACGACATCAGTGACGGTCCAAAGGTTTACCTGGATTATTACCGAGGTGTATCATAATGAGATAATGTTCATAGACAAGTCGTAGATAAACTCACTGTTCTCCTCCAGGAAGCGCAGAGCATCTTTATAACCGCTCTGACACATCTCAGCCAGGACCTGAAGAAACAAACAGAACGACTTTTAGAACAGAAAAATACATAAAAGCAGTAACAGGCTTTAATCTGGTTCACAGTTTTGATTCTTCACATTGAAGGTCGCTGTAATTTTTAGTTGAAATCATGAAATAAAAGACAATTTTGGATTCGAAATGAGTTTCCTCTGGAGGGTGGTAGAGAGAGGATGAGGAGCTCGGAGTAGATCCGGCAACACTTGTAGTATGAAGATAAGCTTTATTAACTTCATCAGACCGACAAGTTTCGTCTTGTGGTCTTCGTCATGACCCTGATGAAGGCCACAAGCAGAAGCACGTCGGTCTGATGAAGTTAATAAAGTTGATCTTCATAACAGGACTGTTGACTCTCTTCCTGAAAAAAGGAGGCAGTTAGTCAGAGCAGGAACAAACAGAGCAGACTACGACTTCTAAAGCACCAACACCTTTTCCCATCATGCTGCTACAGTGATCGTAACGAGCCACTAGATGTCACCGCTTTGACGCTCAAGCCCTGAAGCTTCAAATATGTTCAGGGTTTATAGAGAAAGAAAGCAAACACTTCATCACTTCACTCCCTTTTAAAAGCCCCTCACGTGAACCACACAAGCAGCGGGAGAGACTTAAAGAACGAAAACCGAAACAAAACTTTCTCCCAAGGATCTTCAGTCCCATTTCTGATTTTAAGGGTTTTTATTTAGAGAGAGAGAGAGAGAGAGAGGGAGAGAGAGAGGGAGAGAGAGAGGGAGAGAGAGAGGGTAATGAGCCACAGGCCGGACCCGAAACCCAGACCGCCTGCACTAACCACTATGCTACAGGAGCCCCTTCAGTCGTATTCCTAACCCGCAGACAGCACTGACTAAATTGCACTCATACACATTTAAATATATGTTCAATAAAGACAGTGTGCAGGAGATTGCATGCAATTTTTAGTCCCTAAAATCAATAAATTGCCCAGGATTTGGTGCCTCGGACTTCTGATTTTTGCTTCTTTGATGTCGAAACAGGTATCCATATCTTTTCATTTTTATAAGTTTAGTAGTGACATTTTAAAAATCTGGTATTGTGACAACCTGTAGTTTATTTCTTTCATTGGATAAGAGAAACTCGTCCAATAAAATAGAACTCTGACATCAGGAGATCAGCTCACAGCCACACAAACAAGAATTATGTGTTAAAACACACACACACAGCTCTGTGTTTAATTTGACGTTTGATTCTTGGGACTGCCCCGCAGGCCGGTTCTCATGCAGCCGGGTACTGAGAAGCTTTTCCTCCCTCCAGGAATGTGTCCCAACAAACGTGCCCACTTCCAATACGCACTCGTGCTCCCGGTTACATAACCGTGGGATCAAGACGGTATTGCAGAGGCAATAAAACACACAAGTAACACGCGAGGGGAGGAGTCATGAGGAGAAGGGGGAGGAGCCTGAATGTGTTACAACGACACAACAAAAAACGGCTCCACCACTCCAACAAGGACAAAGCTCACCTCATCTCAGAGGTTACCTAACACAGCAACAGGAAAAAACAAGACGGGGGATAAAAAAACAGGGATTTTACCAACATGAGACAGTGGGATCTTTAAATCCTCTCCGTGCTCGGGGATGTTCTTTATCCTAAAACCTCATCTTCCACCTCAGAGAAGGAGTTGGTTGATTAGCTCTTTTATTTAGCTCTTTTTACTTTGATGTCGGGCTCCTGCGGCTGCAATTTTACCGTTGATAATTGCAGCGTTTTATATCCGAAACCAAAAGAAGCCGAGAGGTCTCGACTGCAGTCTGCAGAGGTTCATGGGAGTTTTAACGAGGCAGTGGAAAGTGTATATCCTGCATGGCTCACTGACACTGTCACAGTGTGGATTGAGGACTCCTATCTTTTTGTATTTAACATGTTAATTGATTCCTGCAACGTGAACACACCGAGTCTGATTCACAAAAAGGATGTAGTGGCTTTTGCGCCCGCTAAACCTGAACAAACCAGATAAACAACACACCGTCTAACCCCCAATTTCCACATACTGCGTGCACGCCACTACGCTGCTGTTCGCTGCCACTCCAGACAATGATTGTGTTTCCACAGCGAGCACAACGGCCCGTCTCCAGAGCGTGCCAGTACACTCCATCTCAAATATACTGCCAGTCTGTTTTAGACGGGGCACGCTGCAAACACGCATGGAGCTGGACAGAATATGAATACCCTGACAGGAAGTAGGACAAGGAAAACGCACAGAGCGTCTGGGCAATTTCAAAATAAGACACAATATATACGGACTAAATTCCATCACTGTATCGACATTACGTCAAAACAGGCACCGAATGAACAACAAATCATCCTCAGAAAGAAACTTGTTGTTCTTGTAGTTCTCCTGTGATCTTGTAGTTCTCCTGAGATCTTGTCGTTCTCCTGTGATCTTGTAATTCTCCTGTGATCTTGTAGTTCTCCTGAGATCTTGTCGTTCTCCTGTGATCTTGTAGTTCTCCTGTGATCTTGTAGTTCTCCTGAGATCTTGTCGTTCTCCTGTGATCTTGTAGTTCTCCTGTGATCTTGTAGTTCTCCTGTGATCTTGTAGTTCTCCTGTGATCTTGTAGTTCTCCTGTGATCTTGTAGTTCTCCTGTGATCTTGTCGTTCTCCTGTGATCTTGTCGTTCTCCTGTGATCTTGTCGTTCTCTTGAGATCTTGTAGTTCTCCTGTGATCTTGTAGTTCTCCTGAGATCTTGTAGTTCTCCTGAGATCTTGTAGTTCTCCTGTGTTGTGTGTACAGCTGATCATGGCTGCGCTCCCGTTCCAGAAATGGACCCAGTGGGACAGAGCACACTCCGTCCGACGGAGGAAAACTGTAGTGCTGACGGACGATTTTAGGAGTTATTCAGAAACCACAGGTAAAGGGTTAAATGCCCCCTGACTGCACTTCAGAGCAAACAGTGTCTCTGTGTGCTGGTGCTGTTAGCATGTACTTAGATGACGCATTACGCGGTCATTTTGCAAAAAGAGTCTCCTCACAAACACCAGTGTTGAAGAGTGGAAAAATGGACCGTCAGCTGAGAGTTGATGGAAACTGCACCGCAGTATTTACAATCTTCTCTGTCACGTACAAACTTTCCAGAGATTAGAGAGACTCAGAGAGTATTCAGGATTCAGACCAAAGTAACATTTATAATTCACCTTTTCAACCACACATGACATTAAATGCTCTCCAGCAACAAAAATGTTCCCCCCCTTTTCCTCGGTCTGTAAGAGCACAAAGTCCCTGTGTTGTTGTTACCTACCTTTGGCTCAGGTGGGAACAGCGCCCTGCTGAGGCGGTACATGTTGCCCAGGTTCATCTGGATGCTGGTGTTGGTGAAGCGCAGCTCGTGGAAGCTGGTGGAGTTGTCCCGTGGGCAGATGTCGCTCTCGCCAGAGAAAGGAGAGATGGTGATGGTGTTCTTCAGCTCCGACTGCGGCAGGTTGTCGCTGATCCCGCCGTCCACGTATCGCTGGAGACACACAGATTAAACATACACAACTTCATACAAAGAGAAATAAAACATCAAACCTCTGAATATTAATATCTTAAATCCTACTGTCAGAATCTTCACCTTAAAAACTCTCTGAGCATCCTGACCTTCTGTGTCTGACAAACAAAGAGTGTCAAAAACCCCACACAGATCGCCAGCGTGAAACTGCTTTAATTCATCGATTTAAGTCTTGAAATCACACGTTCTGTTGGATTACGAGAAGAGGATGCGGATGATTCAGCTCCGTGTGATAATGAAAAGGTCATTTAAGTTCTTGTTGACTTCGCAGCCGGCCGTGCTGTTGATCCTGCATCGCTCTGTGCACATGTCGCAGCAATGAAAAAATAAAAACGGCACAAGTGCAGAGATTTAGTTACGTGTAAAGTTTTGACCAAACCGTTCCTTCTTCAGCCTTACAAAAATAATGACCCAAAGAAACAAAAACCCCATTGCCCCATTTTTTTTTTTTTTTTTTTTTTTAAATCTGTGTAATAAAATGCTTTGCTTTCCTCTCAGGTTTAATCTCCGTAGAATCTGTAAAATGAAAGGACGGTTTCTTGTTTGAAGGGCTTAAAACGCTGCAGAGAAGGAATTAACCTTGTTCTAAAGTGGCGGGGGGGGGAAAAATCCCAGAGATGCTGCCAGCTGTGACACGCAGCCTCGACGGGACCGAATGTGGGTCAGCGATGGGAACGGAGGTCGGGATCGTTCAGCGTGAATCATAGAGCGTACTTTGACACTCCTACTATAAAAATGAAACCAAGTGTAATATTTGATTATGACGTCAGCGCTGGGCCTCTTTCAATCAATCAAACTTTTATACAACATCTCTCAGCCAAATCTGTTGTTTCTCAAAGAAAGAGATTTTAAGACGAATGCACACCGAAATAAGTAAAAAAGCAGATAAACAAAAGTCGGTAAGATGTGTAGAGAGTGAAATGATAAAGTGACCTTACTATATGATCAGACATTAAGGAAACATGCTATGTTGAAGTGCTGGCTTCTCTGTTCTGAAATAGAGGGATGATCAAATACAGAATCAGAATGGATTTAGAACAAGAAACCTAACAGACATGTTTTGAGGAGCTCTGAGACTTATTAACACTTTTTGATAAGGAGGAGAATATGTCACCTTTAATATATTTATGTGTTGTCTTTATTTTAATGTTCTTTCTTGTACCTGTCTTAAGCACTTTGAGTTGCTCCACGTATGAATGGCACTCCATAAATAAACTTGCCTCGCCCTAATGCTTGAGATTAAGTTGCCAGGAATCAAATGATCAACATGTTAGCATTGTCTGTGTTAGCATGCTGCTTTAGCTTAAAGCTGCGTTTTCGTGGTTGAGGGAGTACAGAACACGTCTTAGTCACAAACTGCTCAAAAATCATTTCAACTAAATGACAGAAACCCAGAATGAGGTCAACTTTGATACGAGTAATCTTAGCTTTGCCTTTGTCTGATTTCTCACAACTGTGACGATAGTTATGTAAGGTTATAATTATTATTACATAACTACAGTCGACAGGTTCCTAACAGCTGCTTCCAAATTCTTTGTGGGTTGAAAATAGAGCAAAAGTCCTCTGTCACTGCTTCAACTTTCAGCTCTATAAAAAAAACTGTAAACATTCCCAATATCTTCTTCAACTCGTTAAAGTCGTGCACGCCTGTCATGTATCGAAGGTGCTGGTTGAACATTAACACTAAAAAAGAAAGTAATCTGAAGCACCTTTAACAGACTTTAAAATGACATATGAGTCACTTTGTTGGATATTATTACAAAACCAGGAATTAAGTGTTAAAATAAACTTTTTGGAGTTTGTTTTGGGGGCTTTTTTTAAAAACATGAATCCTTTTTTCTTCTGCTTATCCGAGGTCGGCAGGCGAAGTAGGTCAACCCTGTCCCCAGCAACGTTTTCCAGCTCCTCCTCCTGCAGGGATCTCGAGGCGTTCCCAGGCCAGACTGGATATATAATCCCTCATGGGGAACTCTGGGTGTATTCGGGGTCCCCTCCCAGTTTGGGTGTGCCTGGAAAACCTCCAAAGGGAGGCGTTCCAGGTGGATCCTAATCAGATGCCCAAACCTTCTCGCCTGTGCCCCTTCGATGTGAAGGAGTAGCGTCCCTACTCAGAGCTCCCCCGTGAACTCCTCACCCTGTCTGAACCCAGACACCCCTCCAGAGGAAACTTGTAATAAGATCGCGGGTACAAGCGGCCAGAATTAGTTTTGACAAATGTTACATCACTCAAGCTGCTCAAAGCGCTGTTAGACCACGAGGTGCCATGCTTCAGAAAGCTGCACACTCATGCATAAAGTGAGTGAGTCACAGCTGACTGAGCTGTGAGCGTACACGATGTACAGAATCCACAGATAACGTCTAACAGACACAAGATGGACATGTAGACATCTTATAGACGGTTTATCAGAATCCAGCAGCCGTTTAATGGTGTCGCTGGGTTTTCTGTGCCGTCTTTTACACCAGAGTTCACTGCCTGAGAGTTGAAATGTCTATTTCAGTTGAAACTGCAGACGACTTGAGTTTGGTTGTGCACTTCTTGCTGCGCTTTTGTAATTATCTTAACGTCAGTCGTTCGTTTTGATTCTTCATTTTTGAGTGACTCCTTTGTATTTAAGGTGTAGCTAGTGTCCAACATAACACAGCAACACACATTTACCGACTGATCAAGGCAACTATAGACCACAGACTGTAAATATGAATGTTTGAAGCCTGAGTGACGTCACCCATCTGTTCCTGCAGGGGGCGCTGGAGTCCCATCGATGGCGGTCTCCATGCTGGAAATGCTGACTCAGCCTAACTTTCAGTCAACTTAACGACAGGCTGAGATCTGGAGCTGAGGTGGGTTTTAAACCTCCTGACAAACCGTTACACTGTGCCCATCTGACAATCAAGTCAGCTACGTGCTTAACTATGGATAACACGTATCCTTCATCAAATCAAAAAATTACGTCCCGTACAGTGTGTGCCGATCGAGACATGAGCTAATCAGACCTGTTTGGTTTTTTTGAACCAGGCTGTAAACATGTTAATCTCTGCTGTAAAAACAGGCTTTTTAGAATGGGTGTGTATGTGACTTCCTGTGCTTCTGCAGCTAGCCTCTAGTGGACATTCGAGGAACTGCAGGATTTTGCACTTCAGCATCAGCTTGGTCTAGAACTGTTCTCTCTTTAATGTTGTCAGAAAGTTTAGATGACATTACAAACACATCCATGACAAATACAGACGCCCTAAGTCGACTCCCTAATATTCATTAACAACTCATTCATTCATACAATCCCATCAAATGTGAAGTAATCTTATTGATAACTTGTTATCTGCTTTCATTACAAAGCACTTGCCCTTTGCCCTGTGTTACGTCTTCATAACTTCATCTTAATCTAATGTGTCTGACATGTGCAGTGTTTGTGAATAACCCACGCTGCTCTGCTCAGTGCTGCACACAAACAGAGTAATCAAAGCTCTGACTGAGATCAGTGCCAAAGTCCAAATGAAGCCAGATCCGACATCAGCAGCAACGATTCACAGATAAAATGACAACTGCAGCTCTTTTTCAAAACATGGAAATGACTAATAAGATGACCTCACGGCAGTGCTGCACTTTGAACCTGGACTTTACACCTGTGCCATTTTCTGTTTGTGTAGTAGTGAGGTCAGCCGAGTCGCATTTTAGATTTCACTTTTAATTTAAAGATGTGTTGCTTAAGATCGCAGCAGCTCGAACACAGACTTCTTCTTATGCAACACGATAAAGCTCGTGAGGAAGTTTCTGTTTATTTGTGCTTATTGCTGCAGCTTTAAACGTCCTTCTCCTTTTTTCACTTCCCTCACATGCTGCTTGACCTTTCCTAAAAGAAAGCTTTCGCACGATGTAAAGAAGTCAATGTGACTTCCACTTTGTGCATTTTAAGAAGAAATAAGAAGCAACTTGTCACCTACCACTCCTCTGAAGGACGGAGGAATCAGGCCGCAGTAGACCGGGATGAAGCAGCTGCAGATCAGCGCCTACGGACAAAACTCAAAGTTAGAAGAAGAGACACAGACGCCGTCAGTCCAGCACAGTGACGGATGTGTCAGGTTAAACGGATTTTAAACCACTCGTCCAGTGCAATGTGTTACAACGTTACTGCACAGGCATGTAAACTTTAGCCTTCAAGGAGGATGGAAGGCCAGTGGTGCTAGCACTGCTAATGTTAGCAACACCCTGCGAACCAACCTGACATTAGCCGTCTTCCATCTGCTGTTTCAAGGCGCGATATTTACATCCCGGTGACGTTTCAGCTTCAATATGAACGTTACTGAGGTGTAATAGGGGGAGGAAGTGATCCCCCCCCCTATGTGCCTCCAGAGGCTCCAGGGGCGAGACAGGATCGGCAGAGCCAACAGGGGCGTGCAGCGCAGAGTGTGTTCTGACTGTGTGTGCATTGTTGTGGATTTTTCTGTTGGTAATAAAAGATCTCAAGTCAAAGTCTTTTGTCTTTGTGTATTTTATTGCATATAATAAAAAGTTATTTTGCAAAAGGGGTAATCAGCTGCAAAAGTAACATCAGTCACAAGTGCATCAAAGATTCCCGGGGCAGTCCCGGCTGCAGAGCATATTTATACTTTCACAGGGTGTAGGTATTTTGCATATACATGAGTGATACATCGTCATTGGTTTCAGCTTGCCCTAGTGACTACGCCTTCTGCTAGTTTGCCTGGTGATTTATCTAAGCGAGCTTCTTTCTATAAGGCACATGGTACGGAGGAACACCAACAGAAACTCCTTTGTCAGGAGGGCACTGATTTAGGGTCATGCTGCACCCAGATCCTGAGGAGTGTTCCTGTTGGAGATACAGACCGAGGCCATACAGAGAAACAGTTTCTAATTGCTAAATGGCCGTGCCCTTTCCATTCCCCTACTGGACACAGCGTAACGCAATGTGAATTCCCAGCCTGGGACACGCCGTTGCAGAATCAATATGAATGACAGCAGCGCCTCGTTACTGCAGCGTTTGCGGACTTGCTCTATGAGAAGGTGCGTTAGGTTACCTGCAGAGTAATGCACGCCGCAAAGAGCCGCACGTTCCAGCTGCATGTACCGTAAAACTGCCTCTGGACCCAAAGTCCGATTCATTTTATCACAAACCTACTGAACTTGTACTGGACTCGGGTACCGTGCAAAAGTCCGCTTGAAGAGGAGGTCTCGGGCATGATTCATGTGTACTCGAGTGAGGTCTGCGGGAGGTGTGGACGCATCCGTGCTCAAACAAGGAAGTGGACCGCCATATAACGTAATTCTAAAAAGTCTCTTGTCGCCTCAAAAACCGGCGTATCTGTGACGCACGGGCACATTTCATCCTCGAGCTGCATGGTACATGTGGAAGTAGGAGGGGGGTCGACGTTGGTGACTCAAAAAAAAAACTAAAACATGCACAGTCAGCAGGATGGACCCAGCCTGTGAGTGGTTGCCATGGTTACTTGTCATTTGGCATTGGACGAGAAATAGTTTAAAAAAGGGGGAACATTGTAATTTGAAGATGTACCGGTACTAAACACGTCAGTAACCTCCCCTCACCTGGATGAGCTCGTCTTTGGAGCTGAAATCCGACACCAGCACGTTCTCCCCGTCTGACACTCGGGTCAGAGAAACGCACAGCCGCCCCGACGCCAGGACGTGAGCGTCCGACGGCAGGTCCCGATCCAGGCCGGTCTTGATCACCTTGACCAGGTTGAACGTCGGGTGAAGAGGACCCAGGTTTCTCTTCCTGGCTTCTTTTGCAACCTCGATGACATCTTCACAGCATTTGACTTAAAAAAAAAAAAAAAAAAAAAAAAGAGGGAGAGTTTTGAAAGAAACACAAACAAACAAACTCTGCATCGATCTCCACAGGAGCTACCAGGAGTCAGTGACAGACCGTGACCCCTCTTCCGAGAAGTGATGTCACACGGGATGTTTGAACACGGAAAGGCTCCTGTGACTCACGCCATGGACATGGACATGTTCTCTTACGATAACACGCCACCTCTCTCCGTTCAAACTCATGCCGAGCGTCTATCAATGAGAGCATTATCAGCCAGCTTTAATACTCGTCTTCTATCCCTTTAAAGGTGAAGAGGATCGATTTCAGACGCTGATCTAATATTTTTGCTCATTATCCACGGCGTGTTTACGCTGCTTTGAAGACTGAGAGTCTAATAATGCTCTGATAACTGCTCAAAAACAAAATCAAACTTCTGTTTCTATTAAACTGAATGCATATTGAAGGCAGACATCCAAACATATAGATTTTGACAAAGAGTGATGATGAAATATACTGCTAAACTGAGATATAAACCAATTTTAGAGGAGAAAAACTCAACAGTTGCTGATTAATCGGCTGATTTAGAGAGATTTTTTAAAGCTGGAATGAAAATAAACATCTTTTACATTAAAAAAACATTGGAGATTTCGACCCCAAAACGACGACACAGGAGCGTTGCTTTCCCCCAAAACAATACATGTATTTACTAAAATCTAGGGTACACTGGCTCTTGAAGTTGGCAGATTTAAAAACATCCCTGAGGAACACAGATAAACGATGTGATTGAGGAGTAGTGAAGAATGAATCGTTTATAAGTCAGCCATGTTTGTCTCTAAAGCCCTGAAGAAGAAATGTCAGGATGGTTTATTTCATTTTATTATTAAGAGTGTTTGAACAATGGGGTCGATTCTAGTCACTGTTATATTTCCTCTGCAGCGTTTTTTCTGCTGCAGTGCTGAGAGGATTGGAAACTAATTAGAAATCACCCTAAAGCGTTGTTTTTTTTTTTTTTTTGCGGTGTATGTTTTGCCAAAGAATGTTTGATGTATTTGGGAATAAATTGTGTTTGACATTCCGTTATTTTGCATTTCAAAACTGTTTTTGTTTTATGCTCTTATTTTGTAATTTGTACTGTCTTTAGCCAAATCTGCTTTACTTCCTGTGTGGATAACTGCTTTTATTCAGAAAGAAAATAAGAAACTTCTGGTCAATGAGTTTAACAACAATAATCATGGAAAAGGGAACTCAGTGCAGATGGAAAAATAATTATTCAGAATAATGAACAGGTTCATTTTGGACCTTAATCTCATCGTGATTAACACCTTTATGCTGAAAGGTCGAAGTTTTTATTTCAATACTAGCGATTCTTAAATTGTATCGTTTATCGCAGTGTTATCAAAAGTCTTCTGAGTACCGTGAATTTTGACATCCATTTTTATTCAAATGTCTTGGGTCATTTTGGTAAAAAAATGTATTAAAATCAAAGTAAAGTTACTAAAATTGTGTTTAAATTGAACTGATATAACTTCAATATTTAATTAATAAACATTCAAAAACATAATAATATGAATATGAATATGAATAAAAAGCTATCAGAGGACCTTTGATGTCCTCTATAACCATAAGTAGACATAACTAATTGATAATCGAGCTCCAGTTTCTTACTTATCGAAGCCTGGCTCGCGAGCACAGAGGCGGTCAGAGCTCCGGCGGAGGCTCCATACAGCTTCGTGGCCTCTCTGATGAGGTACGGCGCTTTCTCCAGCAGACAGCTGGCTACTCCGATGTGATAAATCCCCAGAAACCCGCAGCCGGCGAAGGACAGGTTCCAGCCTCCGTTTAGGTCGAACATGTTGCGGGCATGCCCCGGCTGGGGATCCCTGAGAGCGGATAGAACAGCGTGTACTCTCCGCTGCGTGGTGTGGAGGTCCACAGGTTGTTGTTGTTGTTGAACCGGCTTGGTGAAGAGAAGCGAAATGAAACTCTCGATTGGTCAACAGCTGGCTCTATAAAGGGAAGCACGGGGAGGAGGCTCATGATGCATTCAGGGGCTGTCGGAAATATGAGTATCTGCTGGTAAAAATTGGAAATGTTGGCAACCATGAGAGAGGGGACGGTTTACACACTTTTTAAAATGTCTCTTAGTGACTCAAAACGATTTTAAACAACCAAATTACACAGAATTAACTGACATTAATCTTTTTCTTACAGTACAAAGTGATTCGTAATGACAAAGCTAAACGATTGCTTACTTTACTTTATACTTAATTTCTGACCCAAAGGTTCATATCATAAGAAATATAAATATAGGACATCAACAAAGGAATGATTCACTACAGGTCACACGTTTTCAGTAATTAAAAAAGAAACATTTGCACCAGGGTTTCCAGAAACATGAAGAACGCACAAGGGATGAGCAAGAGACATTTTTGCTTATTTTCAATAAGATTAAATCTGCATCATGATGAATCTTTGAATGTGCATTTTTTAAAGTCAATGCAATGTCTGACGTCTTCAAACAGCTGTCCCGTCAAACAAACACACGTTAAAACTAAACACTCCTCGTTTAGTGTCAAAGGGTAAATTAAAAAAAATCTAAAAAAAAAAAAAAAAAGAAAAAGACAGAAACAAAATTAAATAAAAAAAAACAAAAAACGGCCCGAATTGTCTTTTACTCAATTACCAAAATAATCTGTGCAGCTTTAGGGGAGGTGTCTTGTTACAAATGCCTTTTTCATTCTCTAAAGTGTCAGTGTGACACAGACAAAAGTACAAATCCAATTTTTTGGAACATTTATGTCAAAATAAACACTTACATGCTGTATCAAAACATCTTTAGTAAAACAACATTTGACACAACAGCTTAATTAAAAGTCATCAGAACAATATTTTTAACTAAATAACTTTGGATGATTCACTCAACAGTTTTTGTCCTTTTTTTAAAAATAAATACAGGGGGCCCGTGAAGGCAGCATAAGCCGCTTAGAGCATGATTGGATAAAAACATGTTTATCAGTTTCCTTATTTTCCTCAGCAGCCAATCAACAGGAAGTGGGTTAGACACCATGCAATGACGTCACACCTCCTTCAATAATACAACCTGTATTTATAAGAAACGCAGCTCTCCTCCTCCTTTTCTCCTGTTTTCTTTTCACTGCCAAGTCACCTGCAGATATCACACACATGCTTATTATTGTGATGCTGGTCAAAGATGATATTAGGGGCAGAATAAAAAAGGTGCTATATAAATAAACTTTACTTCATTTTTACGTACTCTGTATAGTGTTGCACATTACAGGGATAACAAAATTGCATATGTGTTGTATAATAGATATTAAAGGTCACATATTCTCCTCTTCTTCAACCAGTGTGTTTTATATCTCGAAATAAGAAAGTTTATCTGGACCTGTTGAGTTTTTACCAGAATTTTCTTTTTGCCTAGATTTGAGTTTGGCTCTGTTTGCAGGAAGCATCCAATCGCTGCGTGTGCGCGCCTCCTCGGGCCAGGGAGAGTGGTCCTGATGCTGAGCCTCGTGAGCGCGCATTACATCACTTCTCTGTCGCGTGATTGGCTGGGGATCAAATCAGCGATTCCCAGCATCCTGAAGCGAGCGGCAGCAAGTCATCATCACCACCACCATCCTCCTCTTCATCACCTCTGGGTTTAATTACAAACAGGAATCACACTGTTCGCGTGGCTGTGCGCGTTTTCTTGTCCCTGCTCTGGCGGCTCGTTTCGAGGATGGCGGAGAGCGAGGCAGACACGCCGAGCACGCCGATTGAGTTTGAGAGCAAATACTTCGAGTTTGATGGAGTGCGGCTGCCGCCCTTCTGCAGAGGGAAGATGGAGGAGATCGCCAACTTCTCCCTCAGAAGTAGCGACATTTGGATTGTCACCTACCCAAAGTCAGGTAAGAACAAGCATCTGCATCGTCACCGCCTGCACTTGACCTCGCGAGCTGTGTGGCTTTCCAAATATTCATCGCTCTGATGCAGCGATGTCTGCAGGATTTCCCTGCGATTATCAAAGTTTATTCTAAAAAGAAATAAACCTCAGAGCGGGGGAAATGAACAATCTCAGTCAGTCATAGGATTTATTTTGGAAGACACGCATGCACTAATCATTAAAGTTAAAATGGAGGCTTGTTTTGTATGTTTCAGCGCTGTTGTTGCACTGTTGTCCTGCAGATCTGATAGCTCTGTTTATGTGCAGCAGAGGCCTCTGCTCTATATCCGGCTTCTTAAACGCAGCAGCATGTGTTTCATAATCAGATGCCGACTAATTGAGTCAAAGTAAATCGATCGATGCATCGCTCTGTAGTGCATCGCATCTGAGCTGGCCTTCGTTATTTACAGCAGTGAGTAGTAGTAGTAGCTCTCCGATGCAGGTAAAGTTGGTGTTTACATCCTGCAGGGTGTCTGTGGCGCAGCGCTGCAGGCTCTCCGCCGTGCGCGCGGCGCCCTGCTGGGCGCTGGGTGGGACCGGTCACGTGACCCCGCGTGGCTGGTGGGCAGCTGGAGCACGACATGAGTTTGACTGTTGTCGTTCTTCATTGAGCTCAGTATCTTAGCATCAAATGAACTCCTGTAATGTCTCTTATCAGGGGGACTTTGGCACTTTGCAAAATACGTGAAGAGGAAGCATTAAGTGATTCCATCATTAGACCTTTTGTTCAAACGCGTCAGACTGTTTACACCTGGCCTTTTAAATAATGCAGGTGTTATGCAGAGAAATGCACCCCTGCAAAGAAACGGTATAAATCATATTTCTGGGGGCAGATCTGTGATGACAGAGTATGTGAAGTATATTCTTATTAAACGTTTAGTGTCCTTATTGTTCTGTGGACTCGATAAAAGAGGCATTTTCATGAGCCTGCATAGATACCTGCAAACAATGTCTGACTTTGAAGTGTCTGTAGAGGAAACTTAAGGGTGGATGCAAAATACGGCAGTGTAGAAATTGTGTCCTGCAAGGTGTAACGTCGGCCTTACATTGATTCATTGCATTTTCATTTCCTTCCACTTAAGATCACACATCTATTGTTTTCAGTGGCTGTTCTGGAGTCTGTTAGGCCTGCAAGGCATAAAGTCACAGGGGGCCCCTCAAACCAGCGTTCATCACCATTATGTTAGAAATAATCTGACACCCGGAATGAAAGGAGAATGGAATATCTCATCAGTATCATTTTCAAAATGTATAATGTAAAACTGTTTAAAAACATGTAATTTCAAAATAAGAGAATCCTTTATTGAGCCCAGAGACTCAACATTCAGTCATTTACTTTCTATAGCCATTTTCACACATGCACTCTAGGAGGACTGCCCCTGAAATCATCCTCATCTGGCTGTTCACACATGCACCTCATCTCACCTTGGAGACTATCCACGTTGGACTGGGGGTGGGGGTGGGGGTGAGGGGGGTGGGGGTGGGGGTGTCTTTATCACTGGTAAACACAAGTCTACCAGCAGCTTTGTCCTAACAAATTTGCCCTGTGAGCTGATACTTCCTGCCAACGCTTTAATTATGATAGGAGGTTTAGTACATTAAACAGGCGTGCCTGCTGTTGCCATGGTGATTTACGAAGCTGTCCGTAACTTCTTGTTCTGAAATCTTCAGCTAAAAAAAGTCCTGAAGTCTGGGAATCTACTCGTGGCTCTGCTCTCACCGTGTTATTATGTGCGGCCATGCAACAAATTAAAATCAAAAATTGCAGAGCCAGCAGCCTTGTTGTGGGTTGGCAAGCGGGCGGCCCGGGTTCAAATCCCACCTATGGCTCCGTTCCTGCATGCCTTTCCCCACCCTCTCTTTCTCACTGATTTCTGACTTTATCCACTGTCCTTTCTCTCGCGTAAAAAGCCCCAAAATAAGTCTTAAAAATAGACAAACTTGCGAGAAAATCAGCTAAAATCTCATTTGGCCGTGATTGGAAGTCTGGCCTCAGATTCCGCTGCACAACTGAGCGGGCTAAGATACAACCGACTTCAAAATCAGTGGTACGACAAAAAAATCTTGGGCAGTAACCCCTCTCCCACAGCTGTAGGTGTTTGTTCTGCCCTCTGAGTTTGCCTTGGCCTGAGCCAAACCGAGCCCTTCCAGAGAGGGGGCGTGGTCAGACACAGCTCATTTACATTTAATGAATGGTCTCATTTATCTTAGATTTCAAAATTGCTGCAGTTTGAGTCGTAAAAAAAACAAACAAACATCACAAGCGCCTGCACAGATAAAATGCAGTAACCAGAAACCTTGATTCTAGTATTTATCATATAGACAGGGATATGTATAAGCAGGTTTCTCTGTGTGCATGTAAACACTGTATCCTGAATATGATCAGGTTCGTAACCGGGATACTCACGTCCATGTAAACACACTCTGTGTTTCTAAAACTGAACACTGGAGCTAAAAAGAACTCTGAAAGTAACCTTTCACCCACAATCTGCACAAGTAGTCCAAAAACAGCATTTCTCAACAAGCTGTTATGCAATTCAACTTTGCAAATTTACAGCGTGTCTTCTAATATAAGTGCCCCTTTGACCAACAACAGGACCTTTATCACATCCAGATGATGAAATTGTCCAAAAACTCATAGAAGGCACGCAAAATGACATAACACTAATAAAAATGTTTGATAACGATATTAAAGATTTCGGGGAAATCGATGATCTGACATTAAAAGATTTGTATCAAGGCTCTGAATCTGTGGGATCTGAATGTCACCACAGATTAAAGAACACAAGTCTGGGCACAGGCGGTGATACGGATGAGAAATGTTCCCTGACATTTGTAGACCAATTTAATGAAGACTTAACGCGTCTGTTCTCTGTTTCTGTGGAGATTTCTGCGCACAATGTGAACGATGTCGAGTGGAAATTGTCTTATCTTCACGGTTGAGGACATTATTTGGACGCAGGCGAATGTGCAATGTGCTGGAAATCCTTCAAAACACACTGAAGGACATAAGTAGTGCGTCTGCTGCAGGCTGCAAACAAGGCAGTTTTGTCTGCATTTTTTAAAATATGATATTGTGGAGTAGAAAAAGAGTAAATATATGATTTATATCTGAAGAATTCTGCAAATCCATGCACATCGGATAAATATCCTCACTCTCCTCCTTTAGCTCTGTGTTGGTGTATCTGTAGTTTCTGGTGCAGAGGCAGAGAAAGCACATGGCAGGACACATGGATTCAATGCTGCAGAGCTGTGATGCTATTGGCTCACATGTGACCGACTTGGCCAATGGGATTAGAAAGATTCTATGAACCCTAAAGCGGGTTTAGAGTGAGTGTGGGGTCTGCAGTGTGTGATGCTTTTATGACTGTTTTGACATCAGACAGACGCTCCATCATGTCTCTCTGCGGGCACTGCACCTCTGCACTGCACAATAAATCACAGAGGGGCATGACTCAGATACAGAGGAGAGAGAGAGAGAGAGAGAGAGAGAGAGAGAGAGAGAGAGAAAGAGAGAGAGAGAGAGAGAGAGAGGGCATCCTTTGCTGTGGCTGCAAGCTGTGCAGCGCTCTGCAAAAAGATATGATGCAAATTTTATAAGGTAATATTCAGCTTGTGCAAACAGTTGCATTCCCGCTGTGGCTCAGCAGAAAAAATGAAGGAACTTACTGGGCAGGAGATTCTCAGCTAACCAACAGTGCAAGATGTACGCGGTCTGTTATTTTTTGAGCTGGACCTTCTAGAGATCACAAGTTAGAACATCCAAAATCCTAACTTATTGATTTGCTAACTCTTTCTTTAGTCTGTCAATTTTAATTCCTCTAGTTTGTTTTAGGGAAGTCTGAATGTGGGCTCGGACTCAGACCTGAATTAAATATATTGCCCAACAAAATCGAAGTCGTTAGATTTCACTGACTTCCTGAACTTCCTTGGAGGCATCAGAAATAATCGTTACAACCTCCATTTAAAAAAAACAAAAAACAAGCATTTCGAAAATGGTTTTCCTCTCCTCTTTTTAGCAGACCTGACGGGGGACAGGGAGAGCAGCAGCAGTTCAGTGATGCAGCTGTTACAAACTGATCAGGGTCGCAGTGTTTTCGTAGACTCTAGGAAAACACTGCGACCCTGAGCAGTTTTGTAACTTGTTGTTTTAAAGCTGCATATCGTGCTCTGTGTGAGAGCACGATATGCAGCTTTAAAGCAACATGATAGGTAAAGTGCAAAGTCGACATCATAGCACAACAACTTTCAACAGTCAGAATAGCGTCTCTTTCATGTCAACCGAGCGCCCCGGTCACCTGCTTTCAGCACTATAGCAGCGGTTGCGGTTCTCTTGTAAGAAGTGCGTATGTAGCTTTAAGGCACTAGCCAGTTAGCTCGTCTCTGTAATGTTTGATACAATGGCGGAGGCCAAGAGGAAGAGGACAACGACGGATGAAGCTAAGGAGAGAAAAAGAGAGAAAGAGTGAGCGAGCCAGAAGCAGAGCCGATGAGCTCAGAGTTTTTTTTAGCTATAGCTGTTAGCATTCATTATTTAATCTGCAGTCAGTGGAGATTCTAGAGTCTGTCGGGGCCCTCGGCAAAAGTCAATAGGGGGGCCCTCTAACCAGCATTCATCTCCATCATGTCTGCTGGTGTCCGGACGCTTAATCCTCTTACTATTTCATCTCCTGTACATCCAACAGGCGGATCATTCCTCTTCATTTTTCTCTGTTGACTTCGGGTGACAAACTTTGGTTTACACAACAATAATGCTGCAACACTTAGCAAGGCTGTCAGATGGGGCCTCCTTAGGGAGGCTTCCCACTGTCATTGCAAAATGTGCACATTTTAGGTCATTGCTTTGGTTTAAAGAGGACATATCATCCCCCTTTTCCACCTTTCCAAACAGTCCCCCTGTGGTCTAAATGAAACATCTGAGCTGTGCTTTGGTCAAAATATAACATGAATCAAGCACCAGAGGAGGTTTGTGACCCTGTATAAACCAGCTCTCTCAGAACACTCTGTTTTGGTGTGTGTGTCTCTTTAAATGCAATGACCCCCCCCTCCTGAGTTTTTCCTGGTAGACATCACTCCTCTGTCGCGAGAATAAAAAGGCAGATCTGTTCAAAAGTTTTGTTCTAGGCTGGGGATGGAGTCCATGGGTGGAGATACCAGGGGAGGGGAGGGGATTTTTTTTACAACAATCCCACTGTGACATCACAAGGAGAGCACATTTGAAACAGAGCATTTTTCTCTGTGTTGTAAGACTTATGCAGACCACAAACAAAGGACTGGATGGGTTTATTTCACATTTTGTGGGTCAGTAGATTGTTTGTGAGTAGTTTGTGAGCCCTCGGGCCTCCTACTGGTCTGGGGCATCTTGCATGTAGCCTGTTGACAAGCCGCGCCTCTGTCTGCACTGGATGTTCAATGTGGAATAGTTCATGTTCAAACTGGGCTGATTACTGAATCACATTACATCTGACTTTAAATAACGTGCCAGCATCTCATTTTAAAATGAAACTCTTTGATAGTTCCATGTTTACTCAGAGTCCTCACGTCATCTTTTTATGGTTTTAAATATTTTTGGAATTTATTTCACACAGCTGATGTTTCATGATTTTAATGTGACGAACACAACTGGACCCTCTCATGTTAGCCAAAAAGATCACGAGCTGTACCAGTGACGGATTAAATAATCTCCAAGAAACCAAAAAGAATCAGTCACAGTTTATTTGGTTTCAGAATCTGTGCAGCCTGCGGCCTCACAGATACACATCTTTAACTTCTGAGCACGTCAACCTTTACAGCAAGCTGTTAGATTGTAAGATAATTAAAAAAACAACAATGAATAGAGCGTGAGCTGTTACCTTACTCTGCTAAGTGAATCCTTCAGGTTTCACATAGCATGCTCTGAGCCTCCTGTGTTGTGTGGGATGTCGGATTGGGCTGATTCGTGCCAACCAGTATGAGTCACTGAGGAGAACGTTGACATGGCAACAAAAAAAAAATTGTTATGGGAAAGATTTCAGTTTGATAAAGGCCACAATAGAACGCAAGGCAAAAAACGAAGCAAGAGTCAATCAATCGGAAAACTGAACATTTTTCCTCCAAGCAGGGATGGGAATCCTTACTGAAAGTTAAATCATAAATAAAAGTATTATTACTCTGAAGAACTCAAGAAATGTAGTATTTTTGTTTAAAGGTCTCATATCCTCCTCCTCTTCAACCAGTTTAAATAAGTCTCAGAGCTCCTCAAAACATGTGTGTGAAGGCTGTTTCTGTGTCTGTACCTTTAAATGTAAATGAGCTGTGTCTGACCCCTCTCTGGAAGGGCTCGGGTTTCTTGGTCTTTCTCGCTCCATGTCCTATTGTTTACGGTGAGAAGGCAGACTCAGAGGGCAGAACAAACACCGAGCTGTGGGAGTGTCACCCACCTGGGGGAGGGGTTACTGCCCTTTGTGATGTCATAAAGGGAAAATCTCCAAACGGCCTGTTTGAGCACACATTTTCTGAAAAGTGGAGCAGGCAAAAGACGGAGAGGATGGACTTTTCTCATCATTGGGGGGTTTGTAGACAGACTAGGGACACATATTAGAGTTAGAGGATCATGGTGAAGTGCATTTTACAGAATGTATGACCTTAAGGTTCCCATATTGGTAAATGGACTTGAGCTTATATAACACTTTTCTAGTCTTCCAACTACTCAAAGCACTTTTACACTGCAGGTCACAACTACCCATTCACAGACTTATGGTAGTGATCGCTATGTAGTATCATCCATCAGAAGTAACTAATCCATTCATACACCGCCACCAAAGCAGCGGCAGCAATTTGGGGTTCTCCTCATCAGTCTCTCTTCTCTCTCTCTCTCTCTCTGCTCGTAGGCACCAGTCTACTTCAGGAGGTCGTGTATCTCGTGAGTCAGGGAGCAGACCCCGACGAGATCGGCCTGATGAACATCGATGAACAGCTGCCTGTCTTAGAGTATCCTCAACCAGGCCTGGACATCATACAGGTAACAAAGCCAGACTTAAAGTCTAGTCCCAAAAAACATTTCAACTCAAGACCACCGGAATAAAGGTGCCAGACTGGGGACCCCCACTGCCCTGTCTCCCTGGAGATGGGCCTTGACAGAAGGTCTTTGGCGCTTGGACTCTATGGGGTGGTTTTTGTGTCTGTTGCGCCAACAGACTCAAGAATCACCACTGGCCAAAGTCTTCATGACTTAACTGACTAGAGCTTCATATAACTTTATGAGGCTTAAGTCATCAGCTTTGCAATGGATCAAGCATCTTAAATGACATTTATAAAAGTTATTTTCTTCATTACTCGCTGCTCACTCCTTGTTCTCTTTCCTAAACTAGGACGTTGTCGTTACGGTCAGGATCATTATGAAGCTGAAATCTTATGAACATAAAACTAATCTAATTTAAAAATGTTTTTGCATTAAAAGGTCAGGCACTGAGAAGACCATTGTGTAACTAGGACTTCAGTCGCTCCGCACAAAGTCGTGCAAAGAAAACATCTCGGATGATTTCATCGTGGGCCACATAACAGAAAAGCATGGGATACAAAGTGGGACGTTTTTAAAGATAGAGAGTGGAGGATACCGGGGGGGGGGGGTCGATGTAAGGATCTCTCAGGCTGTGCAGCGTTGATTTCAAGAGGTCAGAGTCAGACAGTTTGCAGAAGCAGTTCTCTGTATGTTAATAATTATTTCAGAAAGTTTAGAAGCGATGCAGACTTTGACATATATAAAAAAAAAATTCAAACACAGATGGATAAATACTTAAGGGCTTGCACTTTGTCAGCGAACGTCCTTCTACATCGGAAAGTTCCAGAAAAAGATGTCTTTGATTTGACCATTCAAGATGACCATTCAAAGACAAGAAATACTGCCAAATACTGAGACATCAACTGACAAAGGCTACAACCAAGGACATTTCAAAACATGAGAAAGGATGGAAGAAGGAGAAGAGGAGAGATGTTGCTTTCGTAAGGTGTTGATGTGTGTTGTGGTGCGAGAGGTGAGGGGTTTGGGTAATGTTTATGTTGGGGGTTGACGGCCTGCAGCCGGGGCTTTGGGGTCAAAGGTCCTCTGCTGCTGATTTGAGGACATGGAGGGAGAGGGTGATGCTATCATTTTTGTTAGGCAAATGCATTTTTAACATGAAGCTGTTTTAGACGGAAGAGTTGGACAATAAAGAGTATACAGCGTGCAGAGTGCTCACATTGTGAAGAGGAACTCTTTAGCCTGAGGTGTTTAACAGGAGAAATTATGCAGAGCTGATATTTGAAGTGAAACATGTTGATGTTCTGGCTGACCTGGTATAGTTATAAAGAATAACATCTTTGTTTTTGAGTTCCATCCAATGTTTTAAATCATGGAAATCCCCTCATATAATACTCTATTGACGATGCACACAAACAGGCCAGTTCTGTTCTTCGAGAGAAAGAGAGTCTGATGTTTCCACGAAAAGGAGCTACAGAACATGTGTGTGTGTGTGTGTGTGTGTGTGTGTGTGTGTGTGTAAGTCTCCTATGACTGATAAGGTAGGGTCACCTGAGTCACCTGCAGATCCTTGGTTAAAAAATGGACTTGTGTTGTGTCTCCCCAGGAGCTGACTTCCCCGCGTCTGATCAAAAGCCATCTTCCTTACCGATTCCTCCCCACAGCCATGCACAACGGAGAGGCCAAGGTCAGTGTGCCACCCTGCAAAGACACAAATGATCAGTTATGGTTATCGCAGCCTGATTGCCCTCGTCAGCCACCGCATCTCGCCCGCATCTTACAAAGAATACTTGCTGGCAGCTTTTTTGTTATTGAATTTCTTAGACTTGTCTGCGCAGCTGAGTCACATTTTTGTTTCTGGTCCAGGTGATCTACATGGCTCGTAACCCGAAGGACCTGGTCGTCTCTTACTACCAGTTCCACCGCTCTCTCAGGACCATGAGCTACCGCGGGACCTTCCAGGAGTTCTGCCGTCGCTTCATGCATGACAAGCGTGAGTGTGACGGTTACTTTAAAGTGTGCAGGCTTTTCTGCAGAGTTACACTCTCAGTTAATGTACCTCTCTCTCTTTCTCTCTCTCTGTATGTGTCTCTGTCTCAGTGGGATACGGCTCCTGGTTTGAACATGTTCAGGAATTTTGGGAACATCGTATGGACTCCAATGTTCTCTTCTTGAAATATGAAGACATGTACAAGGTAACATCATCAAAATCTGCAGCCTAATGAGTGACTCTGTCTCTACTGTTTGAGCCGCTGAATATCAGTATGTCCAGTCCAGTATGGCCGTTTTGAGATTTTCCCATCATGACATCACAAAGGGCAGTGACCCCTCCCCCAGGTGGGTGACACTCCCACAGCTAGGTGTTTGTTCTGCCCTCTGAGTCTGCCTTCTCACCGTAAACAATAGGACACGGAGCAAGAAAGCCTGAGTACACCCAAGCCCTTCCAGAGAGGGGGCGTGGTCAGACACAGCTCATTTACATTTAAAGGTACAGACACAGAAACAGCCTGTTCTGATCAGGGCTGAAATAGAGGGGTTTATAGACATGATCAAATACAGGATCAGAGTGGATTTAGAACAAGAAACTTCACCGACATTTTTTGGGGAACTCTGAGACTTATTTAAACTGAGTTGAAGATGAGGATAAGATGTGACCTTTAAGACCTTAACACCTATGAAAAGATTACATTGAAGTAAAATATTCGGCTACTTATCTCACCAGAGCTAAATACATGACCCCATCCACGTTCTTAAAGGCAGACATTTCCCCACAACATCACCCATCACCTGTCAGTGCTGCTCAATCTGTCGCTGAACTGGTGCTTGACCATTTCAGATACAATAACCTCTCTACTCCTGACCCACTTGTGCAACAGCGAGGGGGTGTGGGAGGGAGGTTGGCCTACAAAGGGCTTCAAACCGCCGATCATTCATCACCGCTCAGACTCTTCACAAATCACAGATTTGCAAAAATCTTTTGTGTAGTACTGATAAAGAAGGTCATCTAAAACTCATGGAAATATTCTTAGGGACAATACAGCAACACCTTTTGTTTTGTAGGGAAATTCCAAATCCATAACTTTGGATATAAATAATCTATCAAAGATAACTTCACCTTTAACCTCAGTTTACACCTCCCCCCTATCAAGGTCCTGCACCATCATGTCCTCACGCTCTCTCTCTCTTATTTTAACTTTGTCCATTTATTCCACTTTCTGCACAACTTGTCACAAAAACAAACACGTCTGTCATCTGCTCTATGTACACAACATTTTTGGACAGACCTCTCCATTCAAAGAAAAAAAAGATTCAAAGAACATAACACACCAAATCAATCTTTGCCCTTTGCTTTGTCAAAGGTCCCTTTTGACATCATCGGCTCTTATCACGTTTAAGAGGCGTAGACTCACAGCGCCTTCTCAGAAATGGTTACTTAGAACTGCAGGGAGAAGATGCAATTCCTCTAAACATTTCAATTAGCCTCAGGTAATAAAAAAAAAAAAAAACACACATCCTGGCAGATGACCAGAGAAAAACAAGGCGCTCTTTACTGTTTCCTGTTTGCAAAATACTCACAATACTTTCTTTCTCAGAATAACTCTGACTGGTGTAATTGTCCGATCTGAAGCGGATATTTTTAGAAGAAATGTGCAAACACAAATATGTCTGGATGTTGAAAACATCAGAGACGTGTAGCAGGACAGCTGCTAGGCCAAATGGCTTGTTCCAAAATCAAATTAATTTGTTCCAGTTGAAAATAGACTGTGACAAATGTTTAGCATGACAGGATTTAGTGGGGATTTTTAAAGGTTTATTTTGGGGCTTTTAATGACTTTATGTTAGAGACGTGACAGAAGATAGAGTCAGAAATCACAGAGAGAGAGAGAGAGAGAGAGAGAGAGCGAGAGAGAGAGAGAGAGAGAGAGAGAGAGTGGGGAATGACATGCAGGAAAGGACCAACCGGTCCTCCCCATGTGTGGAGGACCGAAGCCTCCACACATGGGGCGCTCACACTAAAGGCCTTTGCACACTGAGCCAGTTTTTATTTGTCCGAAATTTGCTCATGTTAAAAAAGAAATACGATCTCATGTTGTGTTGATCATGTTTGCGCACTGACTCGTCCGTCATTATTTCTTTTGGAACAGGTTCGATTATGTGTGCTTGTGTCTGGGCTTTCACACTTGCAGAAAACTCCTGATATTTCATTTTTCATTTCATTTTTTTAATTTGTTCCATACATGTCAAAACACACAACAGAAAAGGAAAAAATACAACAAAAAAAAACAATTCACACTTTATCCCATGTACAGAAAGGAGCAGGGATTAGAATAATTCTTGTTTTGCCTGCCCCCTTACTCAAAAAGCAAACAAGAAATATCTGGATGGTCTGTCCAATTACAGTCAATGAATGAATATCATGCCAACATAAAACAAATCTGACAATTCAGTCTTTACTTCCTCAGAAAGTAGAAGGAAAACACACACAAAACACACTAACTGCCACTTTCATACCATCTGATAACTTTGTTCTTGTACATTTTCTTAAACTTCTTAAATTTCCAGGATGAGCTGCATGTGTGAACGCAAACAGCCACATTTTTCACTCAGTCTTCACCCGGAGTTTCTCCTCCAGCCTCCTCGTATTTATTCTGCAGAAAGTCAGAGAGTGAGCTGATGTGAGAACGCAGCAGGATGTAATCAGGACACAATCCTCCTTGGCTCAGGCTGCAGTCGCCTGTGTCCTGCATTGTTGTGTTAGCATGCTAATGTTAGAGCTCTTTAGTTAGCTCGTAGCTACACATTGCATGTAAACTGACAAAGAATGAGCGTGATCTAAAAACTCTTACTAACATCTAAATAATCAGTGAGTATGTTCTTCTTCTTCTCTCTAGTCCTTGACTAAAACAGCTTTTATACACAAGGGGAGGAGCCGGCCATCCCGTCAATGTAAACACGGCTCTGACAACAACACAGCCAGCGGGACTCGAGCTTCTCACTCACTGTAGACAGTCATGACTCAGAGACACATTTACACAGGATAGACTTGATTTCTGATATATTTATGGGTAACATGTCACACATTCTGCCTTTAATGCCTGAATATGATCCAAACTGGAATTAGGCTCATAAACAGGATACTCAAGTCCATGCAAATGACTGTAAGCATGTTTGCTAAATTTATCCAAAAACAAAGGAGAGCTGCTAGCATAGATTTGTCATGATGCCAGCTCATGTAAGAGAGAGAGTTTGTCGTCATTTGTGGGTCAGTTGAGCTGTAAAGTGAGAGCCTGCATGTTTAACCGTCCCTATAGGTGATGTATTGTGTACACAGAGCTGTACATCGCGTCCTTACAGATATCAGAGTTTCACCTTTACACCATAAAGATTGTGTAAGCGTGGAGGACAGTGTGTTCTCCGCAGACGTGGGAGGATGCTGTTTGGGGAAGCAGAATCACCGCCTTGGTGTTATTTAAGGATTCAAGAGGGAGGTGATTCTTCTGATTTGTTTATCTGTCCATTTTTTGCAACTCACCATTTGTCCTCGGTCCTTTTCTCTGCAGGATGTGGGGAATCTGGTTGAGCAGTTAGCCCGGTTCCTGGGTGTTTCCTGTGACAAGTCTCAGCTGGAGGGCATGGTGGAGAGCTGCAACCAGCTCATCGAGCAATGCGGCAACTCGGAGGCGCTGTCCGTCTGCAGGGGTGAGTGGGCAAGAAGCGAGGAAAGACCTGCTGGTGGTCTGCTGAAAGACACACTCAAGTCTCCCTGAGGTCTGGGTGATGTCTCACCCCATCACGGCCTCTCACATTTCCTCTTTCATTTGATCTCCTTATTTCCCAGAATGTGACCCATGTTCCAGCTTCTTCTGGCCATTTAATTAAGAAAGATGGCACAGTGTTGATTAACAACTCATCAAAGTCAGGCTGCATTCAAGAGAAAGGCATTCAAATCGATTGAAAGTGCACTAAAGCTCGTCAGCAGCTTCTTCTCAGTATTGTTTTTGTCTGACAGTCTCTGTACATCTGCAGAGTTCACTTTCAGGAGATCTTAAATCCATGAAACCACGGACTGAACATTTAACATATAACTTGTTATTCCTTTAGAGTAAGCTAACGGCCTCCTACTCTCAGCACAGCTCACATTAAAGTTAAGTTAAGTTTGTCAGCACTTTAAACCCTCGAGCTCCGGCAACGAGATGAGCACGCTGCACTCTACAACACTGGAGCCTCATATTACATTATTTACATTTAAACGTACTATCTATTTAGGATTGAATCTTTTTACGTTGTTGAGCAGTTTAACAATTCATGACAAAGCTTCCAGACGCAGCAGCAGATTCTGTATTTGCAGATTGATCAATATGATCCATGCAACCACAAGATATTCAGCATTTGTCTCGCAGGCGTCATGGTCACAAGATTGTTTTTGACCCTCAGTTTGACGTAATTGTGGCACCACCTAGTGGCTACATGTTGCACCTGCACCATGGATTGCATTAGAAGTATAGACAGCTTAGTGTGTTTAGGACTATTCCACCTGCATGTCCATTTAAAACATAATATTTGAATTTTTCATTCATGTGTCTTTTACATTTCCTCGTGTGTTAATATTATTTAGGTCAGTTTTTGTTTCCCGTCCTGTTTTTGATGTTCATGTTTACTTTCTGTCATTTGTTGCTTTTCAGTTTTTCCATCATTTCTTTTCCTTTTAGTGCATGGAAGTCTGGTGTCTGATCTGCTTTAAGATAAACTCACAGCTGACAGTCAGTCTGATCCGACTCTGATCTGGGTCTGTCTCAGACGCCACACAGCAGGTGAGTCGCTGCGAGCTCAGGCTGCCTCTCTCTGCAGCTGGAATGAAACCTCCCATCAGCATTAGTCAGGAAGGTCATCATGATTGTTTTTTGGGAATTAGAAGTGTTGTAGTGAAGACCACACTAACCGAGACCTAGACGTACTCCAGACCAGAGTGCTCAGAGACCGAGAAAAGACATTTAGGGATCGAGACCGAGTCCAGACCAAGAGCAAGACCAAGGCAGGGCAAGACAGAGACGAGACCAAGACCATAAATATCAGTGAACAATCATCTTGTGTGCAGTGGGCGTGTCACTCACTTAGACTGTAACACCGGGGAAGGTTGTGGCTGTAACCGGGGCTGAAAATCAAATTATGACTTGAAATTATTTGTTCTTTTAGAAAGAAAAGTTTTCTTTCTAATCACAGTGATGAAGAGGAAAAATAGCCGATCAGTGGTGGTCTTGATTATAATCTATAAGACTGAGTCAAAATTATTTTGATTCCAAGACGAGACCGAGATCTTTAAAAAGTGCTCTCTAGACCAAGACCGATTTCGAGTACTACAACACCAGGAGCGCCAAAGGACCACAGAATTACAGAAACAGCAGTGAAGCTAAATGTAAAGCAGCATAGTTCCTTTTGTGAAAGAGGGGAAGGGGACCAAGTGTCATCGATTTCATTTGATGTTGTGCAAGTAGTGCATGTTACTGTTCGAACTAACAGCGTTTAGAGCCTCTGTATCTCTGAGGTCCCTCAGATGAAATATAAGTACAGACTTCTTTCATCAAATCTCTTTCAGGACTCTCTCGATTGGATTGTTTTGTGTTAAAAGGTGTCTAAACTCTTACTGATCAGTAGTTCTTCCTTCTCCCTGTGCCTGCAGGTCGTGTCGGTCTGTGGAAAGACGTCTTCACAGTCTCCATGAACGACAAGTTTGACACCGTGTACAGACAGAAGATGGGAAAGTCCGACCTGACGTTTGACTTCTTCCTGTGAGGAGCACCCCCCATCGTCCCTCCTCCACCTCACCCCTCCTGACTCTCCTCCATGGATCTCCTTCAGAACCGTCAACAAATCGCACACTTTCTGCCAAAACCGCCACAAACCCACACGGATACATCAACACTCAGTCTGAAGTTTAACCGTACAGCCTGACAGCAGGATTACAACACAAGACTTTACCCAGAATGCATTTATGTCAAATCACAACTCATCAAAAAAAATAACAACCTCTGTAGATGGAAAAGAATCCATGTTGGTTAGTTAATGATTTAAATGCATCAATAACATAGTGAAACCAAACATCCTTCAACCCCGTATACCTCCACAGTGCGTTCCATGTGCTGAGCGTAAACGTCTCGTACAAACCAGGGTTCGACCGGTACAGCATTCAAATACCTGACATGTCCGCTTTCATATCACGGACTGAAGCTATGTGCAGATATTTGTGACAGAAATCCACTGAAAATGATGCATCAATGTGTCTGGAAGGAAGGACGAGAAAATAGCTGGTTAGTCGTTCATTCATTCTCACGCTAATGTTTCAATCTTTCCAGGGAAAAGCTCCATAAAGAATTGAATATGATAGAAACTTCCTTGGTCAGTTGGAACAACATTTAAAGGAGATCTATTATCCTCACTGCCTGCATTAATGATGTCAGTCTGGGAGACATGTTGAGAAGCGTTGTGAGATGTGTGGCTCAAAAACCTCCTTATTTATCTGACACTGGCGTCAGAAAAATCCCTCATTCCAGCCTCTGCCTGAAACGCTTCATTTCAGCTACTGTCTCTTTAAGGCCCCGCCTCCCCATGTGCCCACTCTCCTCTGATTGGCCAGCTCTGTTTGCAGTCACATGGACATTAGAGTGAGCTTCCTTGTGGGTGTGTCCTTGTAAGAGCTGCAGGGGTGGGCGTGTCCTACAGCTTTGCTCTGGTACGTCGGGTCAGGTTTTGACCAAGTCTCACTGAGTTCTTGTAATGTCTCGTTCAGAGCAGCAGGAAACCATGAATGAGGATTAGGCCAACAACTCAGTATGTTGTCTTTATGAATCAGCAGAATAGAATACAAAATAATTGATTAGTGGTCTTGATCTGTCACAAATATCTCTTCAAATCTTCTGCGATGCTTTCTGATATTTTTCTGGTTTTGTCAGCCGGATAAACCTTCTAAAAGATGCACAACACGATGAGACTCTTCAGATCTCTCGATCAGCCCAGACTCATGAAATCATCAATCAACGGTCGAACCCTAACACATTCAAAGTCATCTTTATTCAGGTGAAGTGAAGCCAAACCTATGAAGGAGAAGATATATCGCCTAAATCAACCCAGAGAGAAAGATTGTTGTTTGTTTGTTTTTGCTCAAAGTGCTGCAGGGTGTTCCGCCTCCATCACTGATTGTCACTGGACATTTGTGTATATATATATATGAGCTTTATATTTGTGTATGTTTGTGAGCGTGTGTTTGAGATACAGAGACAAAGAGGGGGCAAAGAAAGTCTGTGTCAGGTTCAGGGTCAGGGGACTTGATTTGTACCCGAAGGTTTTGATTTTTTTTTTTGTTGCAGCCAGCGAGATCGACACCCATCATGACACACAGATTACGACACAGATGCAACAAGGAACAACACATTAGAGAGAAGGAGAACTATTTAAAGACAAAAACAGCAGAAAATAACTCAAAAATAATGAGTTCTCGAGGTTTAAGGCCAATAAGATCAATCAAAAAACAGAACTCTCTGTAGATCTCTACAGCCAGATTCAAAACAGTTCTGGACTTAAATAAATAAATACAGCTTGTTCAGCTCAGTGATAGCAGCAGGAACAAAGCTGCTTATGTACATTGGGACCTGATTCATGCCTCTTGCGGTCGGCGCAGTGATGTTGCGCATTAATAACATTAAAGCGTTTGTTTCAGTACAATCAGACTTCTATGTCGAACTAGTCGCCCCCTGCTGCCCATCAGAAAGAATGCACGATTAAGGCACTTGCACATTGTCTTCGCTTTAAGAGGTTGAGTCCACTTCTCCCGATGGCTGAGATGAATGGAGGAACACTGGCGCACTTCTTAAATGTTTCTCCTCTTTTCGGTGTAATTCTCTGATAAATGTCCGGTGGTTTTGCTGCAGGAGAGGAGGGAGCCGAGTATTAAAACACAACCAGCATTAACTCCACAGCCGTGTCACCAACAGCAGACAGACTTTAACCTGAGACATCACCTCCACACACTACTACTCCTCTTCCTCCTCCTCTCCTTCCTCCTCCTCCTCCTTTCCTTCCACCCTCTTCCTCCTCCTTCCTACTCCTCCTCCTCTTCCTCCTCCTCTCTTTCCTCCTCCCTCCTCTTCTTCATCTCCTTCCTCCTCCTCCTCTCCTTGCTCCTCTTCCTCCTCCTCTCCTTCCTCTTCCTCCTCCTCCTCCTATTCTTCCTCCTCCTCTCCTTCCTCTTCCTCTCCTTCCTCTTATTCTTCCTCTTCCTCGTCCTCCTTTTCCTCCTCCCCTCCTTCCTCTTCCTCCTCTTCCTCCTCCTCTTCCTCCTCCTCCTCTTCCTCCTCCTCTCCTTCCTCTTATTCTTCCTCCTGCTCCTCTTCCTCCTGCTCCTCTTCCTCCTCCTCCTCCTATTCTTCCTCCTCCTCTCCTTCCTCTTATTCTTCCTCTTCCTCGTCCTCCTTTTCCTCCTCCCCTCCTTCCTCTTCCTCCTCCCTCTTCCTCCTCCTCCTCCTCTCCTTCCTCCTCCTCCTCCTCTCCTTCCTCCTCCTCCTCCTCAGTAGTTTCCAGTCCAGCAGGCCGGTCCGTGCGCTCTTCACACACTTGTGAATGTCTTTATTGTGTGGATGTAAAACGACAACACTTTTACGGCTTCTCTTTCTTTCTCTTCATTGTTCTCTCTCTTCTGCGTCACTCTGTTTACAGCCGTTGGCAAGGCTCCTCTGCCCATCTCCTCTCTATGTTTGTTTGGGTTTTTCTTTTTATACATGCCTGCCTCTGTTTCCTGGGCGTCCTCTGTTTTACATGCTTCGCTTGCTGGTTTATTAATAAAGTCGTGTCTTCAGGCAATATCTGCTGACTGTGTTCTCTCTTTATTTGAACTCTTCAGTGTCAGAAGTCTTGGTTTGAACTTTTGTAACATTTAAATATTAAATCTCCTCAGTCGGCGGTTTAAAGACAGAAATGAGTACCAACACACTCACACTATATTTTCATCTACCTTTCCTTAACCTCTTCAGGGACAGTACGGCGTGGGGAGTCCTGCAGGGGAGTCCCATCGATCATTTTAGATCTTAACTTGAAATGAACAGAAACTATAAAATGAGCGTAGGAGAGTTTGAAAGTGCAACGTCTGCATCTGACCGGTAGATGAGAAGAAGTATAAACTGGTATCAAGCGTTAAGAGAGAGAATTCACATAATTTACATTTTGATTATTATTGTTGTTATTGATGTTTGTTGCCATGGTGACAGACAACAGGAACAGAACCAGACTGAATGCTTGAATACAGTACGGTGTCAACAGCTGATTGTTCACACACACACACACACACACACACACAGGGATCAGGTTCAAGTGTTAACTAGCAACCACAGTCCGTCCTCTCAGTGTCGTTTCACCACCTCCTGCCTGCTTCCTTTCTCTCTCCACACACACTTAGAGACACACAAACACACACACACACACCAGTCTCTCCCAGTATGCCCAGACCGCTGCCTCTTCATCCCGGCCTGGGACCACTGGGGCGCAGCTGGCGGCCTCACACGGCTCCCAGCAGCGCCACACACACCTCCAGGAGACGATTAGAGCAGCCATGGAGCCGAACACACACAGGTGAGTGTTTGAGTATGTACTGTGTGTTCCTGCATGTTCTTTGTGATCATATGTTTTTATTGAGTCTCCTGGTTTACTCGTCCTTGTCATCCTCCTCGCTCCTCCATCACACAGGTCAGCAGCTTACCTTGCAGCAGGTGGAGCCTCTGATCCGCAGCAGAGTGGGGAACATGAAGTCAGCCTTCATGGCGGTGGATCCTGCCGGGACGGGTCTGGTGAGCAAGGAGGAGTTCAGACGAGTCCTGGAGAGTCTGCTGCCTGTTTTCAAGAAGCAGCTCCACGCTGAGCTCAACCAGGTGAGGGGGGGGGGGGGGGGGGACTCCTTTTCTGTGAACAAGAAGGTATCAATATCATTTGATGTTCACTGGAATCATATCACAGTTTAAAAATCTGGTATCTGACGGCACTACAACAGACCTCCCTCTCTCTTTTGATAACAGCTCTGAAGGTTTTAAGCCCGTCTAACCCGAGTCCAGGTGCAGCTGATTGAGCGATTAGATGTTTTACACCTGGACCGGACTCGATAGGATATAAGAGGTTAAGGCTCCGCTCACACTGCAGGTTAAAGCGACCTGAATCTGAACTTTTGGGACTCAGCACAAGGCAATGTGGAGTCTCTTCAGATCAGATTTGGACCACCTTCAGAGTTGGATTCCTACAGGAGTCTGAGCCAGGCCACATTTAAAGAGCAGTGTGAACAGCCAATCAGGGATGATGCCAGGATTTTTTCTCTCCCAGTGCTTAGGGGGAGCTTGACTAATATGCTGGGGTGCTATGAATAGTCGATTTTCATGAGATCATAGTTACCTTATGAGTTCTCTCTTTTTTTTTTCAAAATATAAGCACACATACATGAGAGGGCGTATCGGTTAAATTGGCGCACTAACATAGCTGCTGAAATGGGATCACACTTTGGTTAGGCTGGTTTAATCAGCTGGACTTTCCCCTCCTTCTTATTTCTGTGTTGCCATGTGAGCTGTCATCCAGAAGATGGCAGTAGAGGATCTGTTTTGGTCTCCTCCGTGCAGCTGACATTGACAAATGGAGCTCTGCAGCCGTGCAGACTGGTCAGAGGAGGAGGGAATCTGGCAGCTGTTAAAGCAGACGTTATTTGTTTGCACCTCTGTTGCGTTGGCTGGCATCAGGTTTTCCCTCTGATCCAGCTCACACACTTCTTCTTTGCTGTCTTTTATCTCATGCATTCCTCAGCAGCCTGCAGAAACTCACTTAAAAATGTAAAAAAGGAATACATTTTAAAGACTCGTCTGCGATCTGCAGCAGGGGTGTGAAGGTCATCACTCTGAGTCCATGAGGCCTTGTAGGAAGCTTCTCTTTTCTGGCACTGATCAATCGAGCGTGCACGTGTGTGTGGTGTGTTCAGGGTCTGTGCACGGTGCAGTAATTCCCCCCTCTCCCTTCATCTGTGTGCACGCTGCCTCTGTCACTCCGCTGCGTCTCTGTAATCGTCTCCACTGTTCCTCTTTGTTCCGTCTCAGCGCTCACGCCTGACAGTTTGACTGCCTGTCTTTCCCACACAGATTTCCACCCATAATATCAGCACTTTGTGTCTTCAACCCCCTCCCCAAAAACACAACCCCACGCTTCCCCCCCATCCCCTCCCACTCACACTCACCGTCTCATTCATTAAAGACAGTGTGTGTGTGTGTGTGTGTGGGGGTGAGTGTGCTTCTGGAGAGTTGTGGGAAGTTTACTTTAAAAGACGATGAGTGGAGGAGCAGCTGTTGTTCTGCTGACATTTTGATGTGGAAGTTGCTTTGTGCTTGAGGGAGCGAGGTGCCACCTCCCCCCCTCCTCTTCTTCTTCTTCTTCTTCTGTTATTTATTTATCTGTCTGCTCTCTTACGTGGCACTCTTTCAAAAGAGATGGAGATCTGTTAGTGTTAAATCTATATCGACGATGGTTGATGTGCTTTTTATAAAATTCCTTGAATAATTTTACCTTAAAGGTCACATATTATGCAAAATAATATATTTTTTAACGCTGATATGTGTCTCTAGTCTGTCTACAAACCCCCCAATGATGAGAAAAGTCCATTCTCTCCGTCTTTTGCCTGCTCCACTTTTCAGAAAATGTGTTCTCAAACAGGCCGTTTGGAGATGTTCCCTTCATGACATCACAAAGGGCAGTAACCTCTCCCCCAGGTGGGTGACACTCCCACAGCTCGGTGTTTGTTCTGCCCTCTGAGTCTGCCTTCTCACAGTAAACAATAGGACATGGAGCGAGAAAGCCTGAGCCGACCCGAGCCCTTCCAAAGAGGGGGCGTGGTCAGACACAGCTCATTTACATATTTAAAGGTACAGACACAGAAACAGCCTGTTCTGAGCAGGGCTGAAATAGAGGGGTTTATAGACATGATCAAATACACGATCAGAGTGGATTTACAACAAGAAACTTCACAGACATGTTTTAGGGAGCTCTGAGACTTATTATCTCGAGATAATGAGATAAAATAAGTCAGAAGCTCAAGAAAGCAACAAAATCTATAAATGTCTAATGTATTATAATTATTGATATAAAATGAAATGGAAGGATGCATGTCCGCTTAGGGCTTAGTTGATTAGTTTACACTTAAAATTACTTTTTAATACAGATTCAACTTTTTTAAAAATAAATACTTCTGATTCCTACTTTGTGAATTTACTCCAGAGGAAGCAAAAACAGATATTTACAGATAATCTCAACGTGTCTTTTTGCCTCAAACCATCATCCACTGACCTCTGTTTCACCTTCAGCCTCTCACTGAACTGCAGGTGTAACGGAGCTGTCACAGGTATGTAGAGCACTAAGACCCCCCCTGCTGCCCCCCCTCCCACCTCCTCCTCCTCCCCTGAGGTGTTACGGTGTGTTTCGCTCCGCGGCTGTTGATAGCAGTGATAATTGGACGAGTGGTGTCTATAATAAGACTGAATGCTGGGAGCTCCGCTGGGGACCGCTGCACTGGATTACACCATGGATGGATGTAGGGCAGGGCAGCAGGGACTCTACTTTGATTATGAGCCACTAAAATAGGTGGAACACATGTGTGTGTGTGTGTGTGTTTTTGTAAACTAGTTCTCTGATTGTGTGTGCTTGGGAAGGTGCCAACTCTTAAATGTATTTGTTTAAACATGCGGGAGAGAAAACTTCAGCACAAGGTCAGAACAAAAGCAGGCGTGTGCATTCCCCCCAGGTGAACAAAGCACCTAGCTTATTCCCCCGATCAGCCGCCTCCTGAAAATGACTGCTCAACACACCTGATGCCAGAAACATCAGCATGCTGCTCCACCTGCCTCCACTGAGACGCCATTACATCCTCCATTATCACTGACGCTGCTGCTGCAATGTTTAAAAAGTCTGGAGTAGATTTAAATGGTCTTTAAAATACTCGGGGAGTCCAACAGAAAATTAAATCGAAAGCAAAATTAATATTTCTTCGCTCTGTTCGGTCATCCTCCTCTTCGCCTGTCTGTGACTTTCACAAGACGTTTGTCATCATCCTTTGTGAAGCCTTTAAAGTTTGGCCATTTTGCCGTCCCTGTGTTGGTTTTTCTGTAGCCAGGTGACCATATTTTAACGAGAGGCTGAAGCTTGAGAGAAGGGAGGTGTTAGCATAAAGTAATCAAAGCTAAATGTTCTATATCTGTGGCAAGCTCTTCAGTCTCTCCACGCTTTCTCCAGCTTTTTTTTGTGATTGTTGCGGCCTAAAGTGCCTGATTTTGCAACAGCTTTTAAGAATAAGAAGCTGTTGTGAAAGTCAGGTTTTACTATGGTGCAGTGGTTAGCGCTGTCGCCTCACAGCGAGGAGGTTCCTGGTTTGGATCCCCGTCTGACAGGAGCCTCTCTGTGTGGAGTTCGCATGTTCTCGCCGTGCATGTGTGGGTTCTCTCCCTGATAATGGATAGATGGATGTTGTAAAAGTTGCAATGTTTTGAGGACCAATTCGATAGTAGCGAGCATCCTTGCAATAACTTATATCAAATATCACCACCTTACTTGCTAAGCCGATCTCCATTCCAAAAGACATCAAACTAATAAACCACCAGAGTAATCTTTCCCTTTCCCGTCACAGAGAGCCCTTTCTGCTCCGTTACCTTCACCCTCTCACTTTTCATCATCATCAGTCTCACAGCCGTGTCGCTGTTTTACTGTTTACAACTTTGTCTCTTATGTTTGCGTCTGCTGCAGGTGTGTGCGGGCGGCGCCGAGACCGTCGACTACCTGCAGTTTCTGAGAAGTTTCGGTCGAGCTCCGGCGGCCTGCAGAGCCTCGAGCAGCCGCAGCAGTGTGAGGTATTGCGCTCACTTCCCTCCTCCAGCATCACACACAGCAGACGTCTCTGAACAGAGATACACGACAGCAGCTGAACGTGCTTTAAACTCTGTGTTTCAGGCGAGGACAACTAAACTCTCCCATGACTCTGTCTGAGATACAAAAGCATCTTAAAGAAAAGGTGTGTATCCTCTGTTTACCTCCCATCGCCTACATTTCTGACTTTGCCTCCCAAGGTTTTGTAGGTGCAGTTTTTCCATCATGCTGACTTCACTTGGTGTTCAGGTGAAGTCAGTCTGTTGGTAAATTAACCCCCTAGAAGTTCAACTAAATAATTGCTTCTTTCAGCCTGATTTATACTTCGACGCTGTAGCCCCAAGCAGAAGCCTTCGTACCTGGCCTGGTGTGCACCTCCTCAAAAATCGAACTACTCTTAGAAACGATGCAGACAGCAAGCCCTGCGATTGGTCATCATTTTTCTCTCCTGGCTTGCATCACATGTACTGTAATGGTGCGTTCAATTTCATCTTGTAATCTGGACTTTCTGAGTTGCCAGTCTGAAACGTCATCAGGAACGCCCCCCCACCCCCCCCCAGTCAGTCGAAATTCTGACTTGAAAACGAGTCAAAATCCAACATGGCTGCCACGTGAATCATCAGTAACGTTTAACCTTTTTGTGTATTGAAATCAATCGCACCGATAGTATCGTACAAGTTCAGCCTGTGGACATGCTGTCGTGCTATTTTTCGGAAGTACGTTGTTATTGTCGGGTGTAAGCTAACAAAATAAAAGGTACTCCTGGAGGCGTCCATGTTGCTTGTTCAACTGGAACACGGTTAACTCGGGTGTGACGTCATTCCCAGCTCTGAGATCCGAGGTAAATGGAACGCTCCATAAATCAAAGGGATACTTAATACTATTATGACGAGAACAATTTACGCTAACTAGCCTGAGCTAAAAATGCTAACAGGTTGAACATTCAATCCGCTACTTTCCGTTCTAGCTGCTCGTTCGTTTATCCTGAATACGACCAGTAACAACTGGACACTGCTTGTGTTGTTGTCTACTGTTGTTGATTCATTCCGTTATTCTCATGTGCAAGACATTTATAATAATACAAATATAAAGGCACAAATCTTCAAGCTGCGAAGGACAAGTGGCTAGGACATCGAGTCAGGAAGATTTAAGAATCTATCGTGTCATTTTCTAGACGTTTTCAGGAATGCAGGTGTGAAAAATAATATCCATTTAATATCCATTAAACCTCAAACAAACATCCAAAGTCACAGAAAATACTTTGACAAACAAGTTAAATCTAAAACACTAAGATGACTCACTGTGTGTGTGTGTGTGTGTGTGTGTGTGTGTGTGTGTGTAGCCGGTTCTGGCAGGATTGCGGCTCTACGTAGGAAGCATGACAGAATCGACTCTGGATTTGTGCTGCTTGTGTTCCACATATTAAAGCGAGATGTGGATGTTGTCGAAAATGTAAAATCCTCTGTGTGGATAAATGAGCGCCTGAGGGCGAACAGGACCGTCCTCGTCCTCGCCATGACAGACGAACATGAAGAAAAAACATCTTTCACGGCCCACATCTTTCCTTCAACACATCCACGTCTTCCTCTTCCTTCATCCCTCCATTCTCTCTGTACGTGTGTCTTTTACTGCCGCTCGTCTTACAAGACGTGCAGATTAGTCCAAAGAAAGCGACTTTTAGGAAAAATCATGTGAAGCCAGCCGGGGCGACAAAACCTGACAGCTCCATGTCAGAGTAACCCACGCTGAGAAACAAATCAACCTCTCTTCAGACTGAAATACCTCATATACACTCACAGCAGTTATCTCTATTTCTCTCAGGTAATCTTTCTTTTTTGATGCATTTTCCAAAACACCTACGTTTAGTCGCAATTTTATCTTTCAGCAATAGATCAAAAATGACGTTACAAAAAAAAATGACATTCTATTCTATTCTATTCTATGCAAATGAGTCCAGGGACCGCCCGGACTAACCGCGTGTTCATCCAATCAGGTGCATTCATTTAAGCTACGTCACCTATTGCGTAACCTACAGCGGAAAACTTCTCAGGTCGGGTTTCCATTTCAGCGGGGCGGGGGTTAGCGGAGAGCACTCCCATGATTCCCCGCCAGCCTGAGTGTCATCTTTTTGTTACTGAGAGCCCCCTGGTGGCGGGATTTACATACTGTGCTTTTCAACTGTGACTCATCAGAAACAGATGAACGGACGCTCACTTCAAGGCGCAGTATGTAAATCGCGCCACCAGGGGGGCTCTCAATCAAAACAATAAGCTGACACCGAGGCTGGTGGGGAATCATGGGAGCGACTCTCTCTGAACCTGATAAAGAAACTGATGTCGTTGTGATTAACGAGTCTTACTGGAAGTTCGCTGAAGTAACAACATCATGATGATGATTTGTAAGAAGTGAAAAGTCAAGTTTTGTCAGGTCTGACAAAAGAGATGAAAAAAAACGTTTAAAATGTTTGATTGCTGAACGGAGGTCGGAGCGTTTCTGATGCATTCAAGGAAGTCGGGAAATCTAAAACGTTGATTGTCTACAGCGTCAAGCAGATTTGTTGCTCAAGTAGAAATTATGTTTAATCTATGAAGGGCTGTAAGCAACACTTTAAAGCGGATATCTGTTTCTAGAGATAAATTAATAAATAGTGGTCGGATTTCTGCAGGCGGGAGCCGTCATATCGTTATTCGCAGACTGCGCTGCTCCGTCTTCTGATCCCTTCAAGGACTGTTTTTACCTGCATACGCCAAAGCCTGCTGATACCTGATTGGTTAAAACAACAAATACAGAAATAAGAAATCCAGACCTCGGGTACAGATTCTGCAGGTTTTATGTCGACTGTGTCGTCAGTCGAGATTAGGAAAGCAGAAATGAAGAAGTTTCCAGAGTCGAGCATTGCTGCATTAAATCTCCGACCCAATGTCGACTTTTTTTCTTCCATCGTTATATGTAATAATTATTATTCATGCACAGCTGGTTCTCAGGTGAACCTGCAACCACGGCTCCCACTGTGGTTGCTAAGCGACAGTTGATGCAACCGCAACTCCTCTCCGTTCACTTCGTCACACATCGTCATGCAAACACATACCAGTCGTTTCTGAAGCCGATCTTCATAAACGCTCCGTGTCTGACGTCCGAAGCTGATGGGCTTCCGTTGTCATGGAAACAGGATGTGGATGTTGGTTGGCGTGCCCAGGTAGGGAAACCTTTGAGGGACATACAAAGAAAGTGTTGGTTTCAGATAAAAAGTTGAGCTGAATAAATGTAGCGACAGTGAGACAGACACGTCTCCGGGGAATCGCTCTCTGCGGCGAGCACAGTTTTTAGTGACTTTGATCTCTGTCAAAATTGTTTGTCAATTACTGTAGTAAGTGTAAGCGTGTGTAGGAGCGTGTGTGAGCGTGTAGGAGTGTGTGTGTGTGCGTTTGGCGGTCACTGTCTGATGACTCGTCTTAGAGGACCAGCTGGGCCTGATAATGAGTGATGCACACACACATATGATGAAGTACCAGTCACAGCTGTTTACCCCATGTGCTCGCCTCACTTATCAATATTCAATTAACATCACTGAATCTCCCTGAACACACACACACACACACACACACACACACATCCTTACATAGACACACACTCTTTAACACAAACACACACACACACCCTTACATAGACACACACTCTTTAACACACACACACTCTCTCTCTTACAGGGACAAACACACACACTCTTACAGACACACACACACACAAACACAAACACACACACACACACACACAAACTCTCTCTTACAGGCACAAACACACACACACACACAAACACACACACACACACACTCTTACAGACACACACACACACAAACACAAACACACACACACTCACAGACTCACACACACTCTTACAGACACACACGCATACACTCCGACACACACACTCTCTTACAGACACACACACACACTCTCTTACAGACACACATACACACACACACACACAAACACAAACACACACACACTCACAGACTCACACACACTCTTACAGACATACAGACACACACGCATACACTCCGACACACACACTCTCTTACAGACACACACACACACACACACACACACACACACACACACACACACACACACACACACACACACACACACACACACACACACACACACACACACACACACACACACACACACACCACTGTGCAGCCCTCCTCTAGAACTTGTTCTAACTTGGACTTGTTATAATTTTCTAAACTTCAGTTCTCCGGGTTTAGGATGCAGACCCTGATCAATCAGGGCTCGTTGCCACGGCATTCACCTCCCGGACGTAGGTCGCCCCAGCTCTACTTCCAGCCTGTGCTCACCGTAGGATTTGCAACAACTCTTCTTTCTTGTCCGTGTTACTTGCAGTGTTTTTGCAGTTGGTCTGCATTCTCGCTCTGCAGCACAGATGCTAAAAGTGTTTGGTTAATAAGTGAAGATTATTTCCTTTTTCCTATGTCTTTTGCTCTATGTCTTTTAGCGAGGGATTTTCAGGTCCCATTCAGGACGCATCAATTTTAATATTCAGAAGGAATTAAAACTTTGAAAGTTTCCAAACAAACTGAAATATTTCAGACAGTCGTCATTTGTTTGGTACAGACAGAAGCTAAAAGCTGTTAAACGGTTCTTATAACACCTCAGACAGGACCCACATTCAATCATACTCCTGTCTCCTCTGTGATGGATGACTTTGTTACTTTTGTCATTTTAATCCCAAATTTAAAAAAAGATAAAATGAATCGTCGTCTCTCAAATGGCTCTTTAAGATTTCTCATTACAGTCGACTCTAAACTGAAAATCAACACATCATCTACCTCAACAGTTTCCATGTTGGTTAAAACATCTTCCATTTCACAAATCTTTGCACTTTTTACACATCTCAGTTTGAACGTTGTTGTTGATTTACGTCACTGAATTTTATGACGATCAACAAACAGAGGAAGAACGAGCAGAGCGAGGAGTTCAATGTACATCCATACGGCTTTTCTCATGGAACCTCCTCGCTGTGAGACGAACCCAGATGACATTTGGAGAGAGGCGGGGTACACCCTGTACACTCTGGACCGGTCATCAGTCAGGAGACAGAAAGTTTCACAGTGCAAGTCACGCGACTATGCACGTCTATGAGCAATTAAAGGTCACCAAATAACCTAACGAGGACTGTGGGAGGAGGCCGGGAGGGAGGCCACACATACACATGGAGAACATGTAAGCTCCACAAAGAAAGGTTGTATCCAACGGGGATTCGAACCAGGATCCTTCTCGGTGTGAGGCAACAGGGCTCACTACTGCTCCGCCGTGAAGGCCCTCTGATCGATTAGAGCATCTCAAACAAAATGCCACCATAAAATCAAGATTTAAAATCGAGATTCTGTTCAGAGGACTCTCCTCATCGCCGTCACTCTCAAGCAGTTCCTAAATTAAACCAACCCGACAGCAGGAAGCTTCCCATACGGGGGGGATTCCCAGGCGTAAATCCCCGTCTAATGCGGGTCTGTGGTCTAATCTGCCTCTATTTCAGGAGCCACAGCATGAGTATTTGTGAGGAGCCCTCTCGTAGACCCTCCATGTTGTTTGGTTGATGTAGTGCCTTTGTATTACTAATGTTTGGACGGGGAGAGACAGCAGCAGAACGGTCCCAGAGCCCCTTATTATCCCTCTGAGCTCCACTTTAATGCCGCCTGTCGCCGGAACTCTGGAGCCCGACCAGAGAGAAATTAGCCCTCTAATTGACAGACAAAAGAAAGTTCATGTGTGCGCTCTCTCATGATTTCTGTCTGATCTCTTCTCCAGTTACTCCTCGCTCCCTCTCTCTGTCTCTGAGCTCTCTCTCTCTCTATCTCTCCTCCTCCGCTCCCGTTTGTGATCTGACTCCCTTCATTCCGCTCCAACTCTGTCGCTCCTCTCCGTCTCCCTCTTTCATCCCTCCTCTTCAGAGAGCCGTCCCATCCCGCCGCTCGTCTCCTTCCCATAATTCATAGTGACAGGAAAGGTTAGAGCGTGCACTGCGGAGCGCCGGCTGACAGAGAGGGGAGAGTCGAGTGTCTTTTAAAGCCGTGTCGTTACACACCGTTTACAAGTGAGAGCGGTTTGGACTTTAAATACTGAAACAGCTTTTTTCTCTGACAGTTACTAATGTCATACACACAGTTAACTTATGAGTGTTAGAACTACAAAAACAACTTCATTATCACACAGTGAGCATCCTGGGAACTTCTGGAAAACATACATGGAGGTTTCATCTTTTAGTCTTACAAAAAATTAGATAAATATGTTTAAACTTCTCATATGATGGTTCGCATGGATCCTACAAAAAGGTGTGCACCATTTAAGAGCCAAACAGAAGCACAAGTTTCTCTTATAGGGCTTTCACACGTGCTGGAAGCTCCTGAATATCACCTGATATCTGCAGGAGGAGCTGCATGTGTGAACGCAAACAGACACGTTCTTCACTCTGACTTCACCCGGAGTGTCTCCTCCAGCCTCCTCGTGTTTATTCTGCAGAAAGTCAGAGTGAGCTGATGTGAGAACGCAGCAGGATATAATCAGGAGAATTCACCTGGAGCGAGTGGGAGGGGGTGGTGACGTTTATTCTCTGTGATCGCTGCACGACCATAGACTGTCTGCACGACCACCTCTACCATCTCCTAATGAACCTGCTGCATTATGTTTCCTGTTCTCCAGTATGTTCTTCTCCACTCTTTAGTTCACATTGAGATTCTGTTCAACTACACGTAGCGTTGATATAAAGACAAATATTCTCATTATAGCGTCGTATAGAGGACTCTGTTGCTTTGTCCGCTTCTTTTGCTGGTTCTTTTTTACATCATGTCTGACCTCAGGAGACCCCCCGGACCCCCTTCCTGTCTGACAGGGATAGTCTCCTGCTGTCAGGTGCATGTGTGAACAACCAGGATTTCATCGTCCCGTCCATGTGAAGATGGCTCCAAAAACAACACAGCCAGCAGGATTGTAAAATTTCACACATTGTTCCTTTAACCTGAATGAAGCCGACCTGAGGAGACTGAACCAGTATTTATTAAACGTTCCTAACACGTCAGATTAAATCAAGCAAACCACAGTTTTTTAAGTCTTTGCTTCCACAGATCTGATTTATTCATAACAGAGGATTATCGAAGTGACTTCAGCCTGCCAAAATTAAATCCCGCAGAAGATTCTCTGGACTTTTAAATATCAACACAGCTGTCGGCAGCTTTCAAACTTTTCTCCTCTGAAGAAAAAAAAATACAGTTCAGACCGTCATCTTTGATTTGGAATAGAAAGAGGATGTGATGTTACCAGGTACTGATGGATGGGGTCATTGAAAGTCTGTGAACATGTTCCATTCACGGACATGACACTCAGGCCGAGTCCACATGTAGGCAGGTAGTTTTGAATTCGGCGGTTTCCTCCTCCTTGAAAAAAAAATACCATCACACTAATCTCATGTAAACAAAAGAGACAGTGTCGGATTAAATCAACCGACAGAATTTCTTGTCCATCATTGCGTTGTCATAGCCCCCAAATCTGAACATTGGATTTTTTTAGAAGCCGGGCGCCTGAATCAACTTTCCAACCCTCTACACAAAAATATGAGACTTCAAATTTTTAACAGCAACGAACACGATCTCAAATATTCTCAATGTAAATGGAGAATGGAACTACTTTTTACTGAAGAAATAGTCCCTTTAAAATGATTTCAATGTGTTGTGATTATCAGCACTGACAGGTACACTGTTTGGGAAGGAGAGGCCGCTGTTAAATCTTTGAAATGTGTATTGTCAAAGCTGTGAGGACCTGAGAGAGAGAGAGAGAGAGAGACAGAGAGAGAGAGAGAGAGAGAGAGACAGAGAGAGAGAGAGAGAGAGACAGAGAGAGAGACAGAGAGAGAGAGAAATCCAGGAGATGTGCTTCTCATCATTAAACGTACAAAGGTAACAAGAGGGACAAAGATGATGTAATGAATATCGGACGTGACTTTGGGTTGTGGTCGTTGATCTTGTAACAATCAGCTGAGAGGCAAACACACACACACAACATAGGACACGCTGGATTAGCATATAACAGGCCGGTAAACAAAAACAACAGAGCTTTCATTAATTAAGGACCGAGGGGCTGGGTGGGCAGACGGATGGGCGAGTGCTGCTGAGACAGTGCGAGCGCGGCACAGCGCCAGGCCTCCAACCACGCCAACCAGAACACAGCTGCCTAATGGAGCGCTGGCATTGCTGAAGGACGGGGGAGCTGAGAGAGAGAGAGAGAGAGAGAGAGAGAGAGAGCGAGAGAGAGAGAGAGATTGGAGATAAAACTAAATAATCAAAGAATTTAAAGTTAAGAAAAGGCAGAGGGCGGTACGGGCTGAAGACAAAAGAGGAAGGAGAGAAAAAAGGGAAACAAAGTTTGCGAGGGAATATAGAAGAGGAGGAAACAAAGGCAGATAAAAGGAGAGGGGGAGTGAGTGTGTGTGCGGAGGGAGAGATGAGATGGAGATAGAGATGGAGATTGGATGATATCCCTCTGTCTCTGTTCATTAATACCGTATGATCTCCTCTCTGCCTCCTTTGTGATTTTAACACATTTCTAATTAGCACAGAATCCTCTAAGTTGGAGTGGGAGGGAGGAGGACGGGGGGTAGAGAATCATATTTTTATCTGTCTTTAATAAATTCACTTTCATTTGATCTTTTTTTAAACATTGGAGCTGCTGTGCCGAGCCTCTTTCCTCCCCCCCCGACTGAGGCAGAATGAAAGGTGGTGTAAACGCCGGGCTAATTGTTATGCTTGTAAGGCACGCTAGCTAAAGTTGTTAGATTACCAAAAAGTGGAGATTTTTTTTTAAAGTTTTGCAGCCGTACTGAACCCCAAATGTCCCCTTGTGATTCAAAGAAAAACTAAAAAAGGAAACTGTGTGCGGCGTGTTGCAGGAACAAGTCTTTTCAGAGGTCAGGATCTGCTATATTTTCACCCGTCTTTACTCCATCTGCTCCATTTTGCGTCTTTGTAGAGACAATGTCAGTGCAGCTCATGAGGGAGGCTCCCTCCACGCCTCTCACAGAGACACTTGGCAGCTCGTCTAATCAGAGTGCAATTAGACGGAGACTTCTCTGGGCGACAGAAGACTCTGATTACCCAAGAGTCACTGGGGGTATATTTAGTATCTCTGCTCTTGTTCCACTGTGGTTAGCGCGTGTCGCCCCGGAGCTACAGAGACGAGCTGGTGCACGGCTCAGACGTTGGAAGGCAGGACGGGCTCGACTTGGCTCGGGCCGCTCTCTCTCTCTCTCTCTCTCTCTCTCTGACTGACTGACTGCGTCTGAGCTCTGACAGTGTCAGCCTGATCCAAGATCTCATTTTCAAGCTTTCCTAAAGTCTGGGGGGGGTTCCCAAGTACACATCTATCGAATGCGTTTGTCTCGGTTGCTCCTCAGTGCTCTGATCCTGCTTGATGTGTTGGTCTGAGTTAGACTCATGTGTTGGTCTGCTTGTAAGGAGGGCTCGTTTTTTTAAAGGTTTATTCCTGGGCTTTTTAGACATTGGACAGGTCAGAAATCAGAGAGAGAGAGAGAGAGGAATGTCATGCGAGAATGGGGCCACAGGTCGGACTCAAACCAAGGCCGCCCGTCTGGAGGACTATGGCTACCGTCACCCCAAGGAGGGCTAGTTTAGCATGAACTAAATGCAGCCCAGTACAATCTGTAACATAAAGTACTTTGAAGTTTTCTTCCCAAACAATAGAATATTTACATTTTTCCGACGGATCTGTGCGTGAAGTGCGATCTTCTCATCCAGCACAGAAGTCCGAGGAGGCGGTGTAGATGGATGGTCGGGCGTTCAAAGCAACAAATAGCTCAACGTGAGCTGTGATTTGACACATTCGATGATTTTCTCGATGCTCATTTCACTTAGTATCAACAAATACCAAACTTGTGACTCTTGTATAAGCATGTGAGAGATCCGCACAACTTTTATCTGCAACTTTGCAGCCACAGCGGTACACGGATTGCACTTCTATAGCACCTTTCAAGTCTTTCGACCGCTCATATCGCTTGCACTTCATGCCACATTCACCCACACACACACACACACACACACACACACACACACACACACACACACACACTGGTCCACTGGTGGCGGAGGCTGCCTTTAAAGGTGTCAACCTTCCCACCAGGAGCTTTTCTAAACACGTTCACACAAACACTCTCACACCAAAGGCAAAGACTTTTGGAGCAGTTATGAGCAATCTGGGGCTCTGGTATCTTCAGAAGAGCATGAAACTTTGGACATCGCCGCCGTTTCTGGGAAAGATAAGTGCAGCTCTTCAAAACAACTTGTGGCATAGATACAACCATCATACTTTCCACAGCGACCAAACGTTGCATTTTGGCATCAAATCATGTATGTATCTACACCTGTATGATCACAGTTTAACATATAACATTGTAGACTGTTCAGGTACATACCCATTGTTACATGTAGCTGATGTACAAGGAAATCACAGGATCTGAAAACTTTGAGAAACATCATTTTGTTGACGTGATCTACGCGACGAATGTTGAAGAGTTTCAGATGACTCCGTAGTTAACCTTTAAATACGGCCTGAGCAGCTCAGCCTTTAAAGAAGGAGTCATGAACATCATTTTGATGAGGCTGAGTCCCAAACCACTAACCTACTGCCTACTATACTCAAACAATACATGCTGCATACTCACCCGACTGTTAGCATGCAGTTAGAAACATACTAACCTACAGGTCACATGACGTTCTTCCAGTTCGAGCTACACTGGATGAGCTAGCATCAAGCTAGCATGACCATCGGTACGTAAAAAGAATTCAACAACAATAATGTAATTAACAATGTTGTATTAGCCGCGCTCTGACGCGAGCTGATACGGTGGTTATAATCAGACCCGTATGTTGATCTAAAACAGTGCTTCTCAACTGGTGGGTCGGGACCCGTAAGTCGATCGAGGGGTGTTTTTCAGTGGGTCGCGAATGTGTGCGACAATCTATGAACAAATGTTCTTGTTCAGTTTAATCGTCATCTTTTTTTACCGCCTGGCGTCCAAACTGCACTCATATTATTCATCAAATAAATCTGATTGGTTAAAAAATACCTTAAATTTGGGTCGTTTCTCATTAACTAGTTGGCGGTGGGTCCTGAGGTCAGACCAGTTGAGAACATCTCTTCTCAAACAATTGTTTTCCAGCTTTTTTTTGGTCGATGACCTCGTTTTTAAACTCCAAACATTCTCATTAGCCCTCGACGTAATGAGCTGTCAAGTTGTCATGTGGATTTGGTAATGACACACTTTAGCAAGCTATTTTTACCAACACAGATTTTGTTTTCCAGGAATAAAGATAAAGAAGAATTGGATTTTGCATTTTAAGATTTTCAGAGGCCATTTGGCGGCTTTAGGTCTCGTCCTGGTTGGACCCTGAGTCTCTCATAGAGCGTTTTACTGACCGACGCCCCCTCAGTGCTCTCCCTCCTCTTCCTCTCACCTGTCTCTCCCTCCTCATCACTTGTCAGCACTTTGCGGAGCAGGCCCGGGTTTTCACAGATCAAGGCCGTCGTGTCAATAAGCGTGTTCACAGAGATGAAAGCTGCAGCGAGGCCGAGCCTCACGAGGCGGTCGGGGTTCAGGAGTTCACCAGCGGCGCTGAGGTGTTCTGTTTCTGCTTCTGTCAATCATGTCGTGTGAACCCTGCAGATCGGAGGCAACCTGGAGAACATGATCAGAGTGTTTCGCCTGTTTGACTTCAACCGAGGAGGACGCATCCAGCAGCACGAGTTCCGCCGCATCCTGGACAACTACTGCGTCCGCCTGACGGACAAAGAGTTTCAGAGGTGAGGGTTAGATGGATGTAAGACGCAGTTTGAAAACAAAACACACAACAAATCGGGTGAGGGGTAGAGCAAAATCCACACACCCAAACATGCTTGAAGGGTTTTACACATGTTCAGGTGCTCAGCAAATTTATCTGTCCAAAAACACTTGCAGGTAAACTCGCCGTTTTCAAGGAGCAGCCATTTTTCCCTCTTTGATGTCATGCCTTGCTGCAGAAGCCAAATGCTGTGTTTCAGTTTGCCAGCCCTACAAACTTAGAAACTCTGTGCAAATAAAAAGTGATGAGTAGACAAAATCAGGAGAGATATAAGGACAAATGTCAGCACACATTTGATAAAACGTTACACCGCGACCGACTGTCAATCAGGTCAGCTACGCGCCTTATTGTGAATAATTCTTATCCTTCCGAAGATCAAAACCGATGAGTCACTCCCCGAGCTAATCAGACCTGTTTGTTTTTTTGAACCAGTCTGTAAACATGTTAATTTCTGCTGTAAAAACAGGCTTTTTAGAATGGGTGTGTATGTGACTTCCTGTGCTTCTGCAACCAGCCTCTGGTGGCCACTCGAGGAACTGCAGGATTTTACACTTCAGCATTGGATTCATTTTTTCAACACCGAGGTTTGCCGCTTGATTTATACACATCACACACCTCCAAAGAAGCAGTGGGAGCAACTTGGCTCAAGGTCACATCAGACGTGGCTGCAGGACCTGGGGATTGAATCCACCCCGGATATAAATAATTAAATACATCTGAGTTCTATGTACTGACTTAAAAAGCGCACAATGATAAAAAAAATCCTCATTTTACTTGTATGCATATAATTATATGTTGCACAGCCACATTCATTATTAACCAACCAGTGAGGATGAGACTGTTTCCTGTATTCCCCCGTGGTGTGTATCGTCTGTCAGTGAAGACGAGATCAGCAGCTCCAGCTTCGTGGTCATCCTTTGTGTCAGGATGAGAGAGAGCTAATTGACTTTTTAAAACTTCGGGCCCTGCAGTCAAATCCACTCCAGAAACGCCGCTCAACTTTTTTTGACGCGGCTCTGGAGGATTGTGTGTGACAGGTTCATTTTCAATGGCTTTAATTGGTTTCAGCGCTCAGGACGCTCTCTCTCTCTCTCTCTCTCTCTCTGGAACACACACACACTCTCTCTGTCTTTATGTGTGTGTGTGTGCAGGTAAAGCAGAGCACAACGCGTGGCCTCTTTTCTCGTCTCGTCTTTAACTTTGGATATTCCTGACATTAAAGGTCACCCTCGCAGATGAATCCACTTTATTCCTAAACATGTGTTTGCTTGTTTTCAGGTTGTGGAGTCACTACAGTCCCAGCAACAGCTCCACCGTTTCTTATGAAGTGTTCCTGGAGACGCTGGGCTTCGGTGACAGCCATAAGATTTCTCCCATCTGCACTAAGCTAGGTACGCACACAGTGGATTAAAATGTGGACTTAAGAGGGAATGATTGACAGGGAGCAGCAGGGGACACAAACTGAGATGTACACAGGACTCTTTTTCTTGAATAAATCTACAGAGTTGTTTTTGAGCATGCACTCAGGCACAGCAATGCTTAAGCTAAATAAATGCTTGAATAAATGTGAAACAGATCATTAAAACGGCTAATGTTTGATTTTTACTGCAAAGGCATCGTCTTACAGTTGGCTACTTTTGAGCCGTGGGTAGTGAAAGCACAGGAGAGGCTGCTGCAGGATAACTTGGTCCAATAAACTAAAAATACAGTCAGACAACAAAAACACTGACAGCTAATTTAGTAAAAACTTCCCTGGTTAACTTGAAGCTTGTTAAGCGACACAGCTTCAATAATAATGCCAACCGAGGCTACACATACTGGGTTTGATATGTGCAAGATTGTTCTCCATTTATAAACGTATTTACCGTCAATGAAATTATGTAAATCTAAGAAATGGAAACTTTTTTCCTGGATAAACATCTGTAACATGTTAGTGCTCATCAGAAATGATCCTCTGGTTTCAACACATCTGCACCATTTCTATTAGGTTTTACACTCAGGTTTCAAATGTCTGATTTGATTGCACAAAATCTTAACCTATTGAGGCCTTATTAGTGAAGTAAATCCTAAAAACGTCAGGAGTTGTTTGAGCAGATTTTGTCTTGCAGAGGTGTGCAGCCGTGGGAAATCTCCCCCCGATCACGTTAAACACAAGAAGCAGACGCCAGGAGATCCGTCGGTCCTGCCGCACAGGAAGCTGCAGACTCTGTTCCACGACAAGGTAAAGCCTCGTCTGCATCACTTTGTGTGTTTTATTCCTCTTGTTTGCGTGTCACCATCTGGCCCTCTCCCATGCATTATCCTCTTTAAAGACGGGGGGCTAAATTGGCTCTAAGTGGCGCGTCAGGATGCAAACGGCAGAGGGAACACTTCTAATTAAAATGTTTGCCCAGAAAAATCAGCTTCTGAGTTAGTGTGTTAATCACTGCTAATTTGCGGGAGAGGCTGCGGAGGCGGGGCTTGAGCTGCTTTGGGATGCTCTCCATGGCAACGGGGAAGCAGGGATGACTCACTTCCTGGAATTATTGAGGAGCAGAAAAAAACGACAGAGGAGTCAACCCCCGAAATATGAACGTGATCGTCTTCTTTTTTCTCCAGATGTGTGTGAACTCCACCTCAGTGTGGCAGGCGCTGCAGGCCTTCGACACCACCCGCTCCGGCCTGGTTACACAGGAAGTCCTCAGGGCCGTTCTCAGCAGCTTCATATTTCCCATGAACCTTCACTCCTTCAAGAAGCTGACCAGCCGGTAGAGAAATCTAAACTTTACTTATTTATACTTCTCTTCCCTCTTTCCCACCCAGTCGGCCTCCACCTGCCTGCCCTCAGCTCCTTAAATCTTAAAATCCAGCTCTCATTTATTCTGTGTGATACATTTTTCATGCGTGTGTATGGATTCGTGTGTGTGTGTGTGTGTGTGTGTGTGTGTGTTTGCAGATATGGAGTGAGAGAAACTGAGCCGCTGAGGTGGAAACACTTCATGGGCCACTTCATGAGCTCAGTGAAAGAAGAAGAAGAAGAAGAAGAAGAAGAAGAGGACACAAATGTTCAAAACAACCGGTCAGTTTGAAATTATATCTCAAGCTCCAGAGGTGTGGATTCAGCTAAAACAGATCAGGGGGATTTTGTTTCAAGAGTACGGTGGCTGATGAGGTTAAAAAAAAAAAGTGTTGCAAGAGTGCCAAAGACATGTATTATGAGAAACAGGATAAAAAGCTTGGTTGACTGGAAGTTAGGGTGAGACGGCATTTCCAGCATGGAGACTCACTAAGATTATATTTTCTCTTCTTTGCCGCTCAATCCAATCTCTGAATTGTATCCACTCCTAAACTCACATGCGCGCTGTCATTGGCTGGAGGAAACACACCAGCTCTGCCCAGAAACGGCCCGAGTTAACCAGAACAGTAAAATCCAGTCAGAGGACAGAGTCTCTGCAGACACGGTCACCACCACACATGTACGGAGGCCCAGAAGGGACAGCTTTACTTGAGGAGTTCATGTCTTATTTTCTAGGAAAAAGTAGCTGACCCTATCTTTAATGGACAAAACCGAAGTACAGTTCTTCTCCTACTTTGAGTGTAAGCTCTGTTATGCTGCAAAATCCTGCAGTTCTTCTGCATTGTCCACTAGAGTCACATACACACAGATTCAAAATATTCTGTTTTTACAGCAGAGATTAACATCTTTACAGCCTGGTTCAAAAAACCAAATAGGTCTGATTAGCTCATGTCTCGATCGACACACACTGTACAGTAGAGGTGGGGAAAAAAAAGGATCTATGTAAAAATTGAGATCCTTATTTTCTGAGATTTTAAATAGATTCATCACTTCCAAAAATTTTGGCTAATCAGTCGCTCCCTGCTAAGTGCTAAGGCTAGCTCTTTCACTCTGTAGAATGCTAAATGGAGGAACAAGAAATTCGGCCAGTCTCTCAGACGACTGGAGTATGAACTCATTCAAAAATAGACTTTGAATTCATGGAGCAATGAATCCAGAATCATTTTGAATCGAAAATAGATTCTGAATCAAATCGGGACCCCAAGAATCGAAATCGAATTGTGAGACACCCAAAAATTCCCAGCCCTGCTGTATGCGGGGGGAAGGGCCAATTTTTTTTTATAACGCATCTGTTTTGAGTTTAAGAACAAAAAACGTGTTATCCATAGTCAGACGCATAGCTTACCTGATTGACAGGCGGTTTGTCAGGAGGTTTAAAACCCGCCTCAGCTCCAGCTCTCAGCCTGTCGTTAGGTTGACTGAAACTTAGGCTGAGACAGCATTTCCAGCATGGAGACCGCCATCGATGGGACTCCAGCACCCCCTGCAGGAACAGACGGGTGACGACACTCAGGCTTCAAACATTCATATTAACAGTTTGCTGTTTAAATGTGTCTGTAAATTATCATAATATCTACAATGAAAAAAACAAACATGTCTTTGTCTTCAGTGTGGAAATATTCAGTTCATCTTTTACAGTAAATGACTCGAGGCTCTTCAAAATTGCAAAAATATTTCTGCTTTGAAAGACAAAAAGCTCCAATATCGAGGTGCAGACTTGGTACAACAATTGAAGCACGTAAACAACTGGCGTACACAGCATCATTTTTCAGCTTTTATGAAACATTTCCATCTTTCTATCCTCTCTCAGGGTCTCACAGCAGGCTGCCCACGATGAAGACGAGTTGCCTTTCCAGGATTTTTACCCCAAACTCAAAGAGGTCTTCCTTCTCATGAACCAGGTAGGCGTCAGAACGAGAAGTAAAGGAAAATCACGAGCACCAAAATGGATTCAGAAAAATCTCCCGCTGTGCACGAGACACCCTTCAAACCTCTCCCTTCTCTGCGCAGCGTTGCGGAGAGTGTAGTTAAAGCACATGACAGAAGTGATTTTGAATGTGATCAGACAGGACACAGGGGAGTCATCTCAGCAGATTGCGCGCAGACAAAAAGGCACATGCTCAGGTATGTGCTTTAAAATATAAAATGCCAGACAGCTTTACAGATGAGCCAATCATCATGTGCAGCTTTTTGATGGCCATAAACACGATTAGATGATTGCATATGGCCACTGGTTAGCCACTCAGTCACTAGCCATATGTTCATCTGACAGCGATCGCCTTCAACACGCCTCCGCATCCAGTTCTGCCTCTTTAATTTCAAATCAGTCTTCTTCAGCTGCGTCAAACTTTGGAGTTTCACTAAACTTCGGTCGAAGGGGGGGGCGGGGCGGAGGGGGGATGAATTTCCCATTAATTCTCCGTAATGTTTGATGTTTCTGCCGCCACTCACAGAACAACAGACAGCTTCCAAGTTTGACAAAGTGTGTGTGTGTGTGTGTGTGTGTGTGTGTGTGTGTGTGAAGCCTCTCCCAGATATGAATCACACGTTTCTATCTGCCAGAATCTCCTCCTTTTAATGGCATGGGAGGGAGGGGGGAAAAAAATCCCTCCATCAACTGTTTTAATAATCTACTCAGCGGTGGGAGATCAAACAAGAGAGTCCTCACACCGCCAGCCAATAATGAGCTTTTTCACTGCGGCAGGTTCGAAGCCAACTCTGGTTTTTAGACTCTCAGGAGGAGGGGGTGGGGGGGGGGGGGGGGTGAGGTGGGGGCTCAGCAGACTTACTGTGATTCACATTGTTTGTGTATGATGCTCAATCTAACACACACAGCAACATGGTGCCAGGCCATAATTAGTGCTCTCATTACAGAGCGTGATTTAATCGTGCACTGTATCATAACCTTGACGAGGAGGGAGCTCGATTTCAGAAAGGTTGAATAGCTGGTGTAAGCGATGTGTCCATGGCACACCTGGCCACATCATCCCATCCCCAAATGTGTCTCCAATGACTCCCTCTCTCCCTCTCTCTCTCTCGGTGGCAGTTGTCGTACAGACTCCATCATGTTAGCTCCACTCTCGCTGTCGCAATTGTTAACTCGGGAGTGGCTGTATAGAGTATATACCCCTCCATACCCCCGTCGCCTATTTGAACTAAAACACTGTATGTACGGGTACCGCATGGGCGGCTGTGGCTCAGTTAGCAGAATCATCGTTTCTCAGCCTGGAGGGTTCGATCCCCAGCTCCTGTAGGTAATGGGGCGGCTGTGGCTCAGCTGGTAGAGTTGGTCGTCTCCGATGTGTCCTCGGGCAAGACATTTAACCCCAAGTTGCTCCCACTGCTTTGTCAGCGGTGTATGAATATGTATGAATTGATGAGTTACTTCTGATGGTTACTTTACCCAGCAGCCTCTACCATCAGTGTGTGAATGTGTAGGTGTGACCTGCGGTGTAAAAGCGCTGCTTTGAGAAGGACATTTTGAATGCATTGTAATGTGGAAGAAAAACATGTTTTCGACCCACTTCCACCCATTTGAAGCCAACTGGAGCCTTCAATGAAATGTGTCTTTAAAACTTTGTAAATGCAACAGACTCGACTGAAACAGCTGCAACCACTGCTAGCTCAAATCTAAATCAAATTCATTATTTTCTGTGCAGAAGGAGGCCGCTCGGGTCACTCGAGCAGACCTGAGGCATTTGCTGGAGAGACCAGTCGAGAGCCAGGCTCAGATCTTCAAAACTCGCCTCAGACGTTCACAGATCACAGAGCTGCTCAACGTGCTCGACCCTGAACACACCGGGATCATCCAGCTCGCCGACCTGGAGAGACTCGAGCCGACCGACGCCGCACCTGCTCCAACAGACAACACAGCTACACCGCCCGCCAATCCCAACACTGCAGAGACCAAGGAAGTCCCAAAGGAGACTAAAGAAACTGATGTAGGCTTTTAAGACTATTATCAAATATTTGTGTGTTAAAATCGGATGTTAGGTCATTCATTACTTCTTTTTTTTGTTGATTCTTTTTTTCCCACAGGTGGAGCAGAAATCCTCGGCTGAGAAACCAGAGACCACACGGAGCGATGATGAAGTGTGTGTGGCGTCTGCTTCACAGAGAACAGTGAGAACACGACGTATTGTGATCAAATATCACCTTTATCACACAAAGCATACAGCAGCTGATCAAACAGAGACAACACAGAGGATCAGATCAAAAGAAAAAGGAGAGGTTAATTATTAATGCAGTTTGGTTTCTGCGTGTGTGTGTGTGTGTGTGTGTGTGTGTGTTTTAAATGGAGGATCTGCTGCAGGAGAAGCTGTGCGTGCAGCTCGGTGCAGTGCTCGAGGCTCTGAGGCTGTTTGACCCTCAGCGCTCTGGAAACGTCACACAGGAAGATCTGAAGACGGCGTTAAGCTGCTCTGGCATGAACATCTCAGACACACAGCTCAACAAGTGAGAAACACACTCACACACACACACACACACACACACACACACACACACACACACACACACACACACACACACACACACAGACACACACGCACACGAGCAGTGCAGTTATCAGAAGCTCACAAAGGGAAAAGAGATGGTAGAGGTTTCGTTTTTAGTCTCAGAATATGGCTGCAAACATAAGAAATGGCCTGAAGATAAAATGATGACACTAAACTGTTCAACATCAGTGTCAAGAGACCGAGAGGAGAACAGTCTGGAAATAAACATCTCACAGAGCAAGATTTTTCTAGACCCCGAGGGAAGAGTCTGCAAAATGTGCTCATTCACTTTGGTGACGAGTCACATGAGAAGCTTAACATCACTCCTGTGTTCATGCTTTTGAAGCAGAGCTCGAGCAAGGAGAAAATTAGCCTAGCTCAGTGGTTCCCTAAGTAGGGGTTGGGACCCTCTTAGGGGTCGTGAGACACTGAGAGGCAAGATTCCTTCCAAAACCAAAAAAATTAAGAATTGCATATCTTATCCATTATTGTGAAAATACAAAAACGTAGTTCAATAGATTACCCGTGTTCTGCTTCTAGCGCTTCTTACAAAGAATGACTGAAATAATATTACGTGTTTGGCAATATTGTGTCCGTCTGAATGCGACCTTTCATGTTTTTACCACCTCCAGGGAAAATGGGGACCGGAATTCGGAGGTGTCACGAGCTTAGCCTACATTTGAACAGTCATTTGTATCACTCATAGAGAATTTTTGCCAACGACGATGAGAAAGATACTTTCTGCAGCTTGTTATTAATCACCGTCTTCCACCGGCTCTGTGGAAGCGGTTTCAGACCCATTTTGGGTTCTTAAATGTTTGGCAGCACATTGTTGATAGATCATCAGATACTCTGATTTATCTTACTGAAGGAAAACTTTTCACATATGGAGACAAATTGATGCTCATTTGTCTCACGTTTGACATCAACATGAGTTGCCGTCTTGGACTCTCGACTCGGACTTCTTTGAACTCTACAGCTTCTGACTGCAGACCCTGCCACATCGTCGTTTATTCACAGTAACTGAGCTTTCAACAATCTGCTCCACAGGCCGTGTGCTTCACTGGATGCAGTTTTTCAGAAGATGAGATTAGAGCAACGGGAGGGCAGACTGACCGACAGAATCCAGACCGTCTGCCACAGCTCAGATGGGACGCTATCGAAGAGAGACATGAGGAAGGTGAGTGTCTGCGTGTGGTGCATTTTCCAATTCTGGGCGCCTAGAACTATCAAAACAGGTATCATATTGTTTGATTTTTACCAGTATCATCTCAGAGATTACAATTCTGGTATCATGACAACCATATTTTTTGTAATTGATGCTTCCTAAATCTTGTATCTGTGGTCACTGAATGATGCAGGATGATTATGTTTTGTAATATGAAACAGAAAGTCAATGCAACCCAGCCTGAAGAGCAGCACGGTGCAGTAAAGAAGAGTTTGAAACCTCGATTGTTCTCTGGTTCTCGCCCTCAGATTTTAGAGGACATCTCCGTCATATTGGAGGATAAAGATTTCAACAAGTTCACGGACCAGCTGGGCTTCAGAGGCGGACGGATCGAGAGCTCGTCATTCCTGCGGAAATACGAGGGTGAGACAGAAGAATGGCAGCCGGAACAATCTGACCAGCAGCGTCTTCAATCCCATCAGTTCTGCGTGACGGGCCTCTAAATGCTTAAACGCAGATTTTTTAAATCCCTTCCTACTCCCACAGAGGCGGCCGTCCCTCCTCCACTCCTATCTGCTCTGCATCCAAACTCGTGTACCCCACCCACGGCGATCAAACATAAACCCCCCCTCCCCCCCACTTCCTGTAAAATGTCTCTCTTTAGCACGGGAGCCATAGGAGAAATCCTCCCGGATTATAAATAGTGTCAGAGCGAGCGTCTTCGTCTCTCATTAGCTGAGCGGAGACTCACACACATTCAGAGTCACACTCGTTTCTGCTTGTTTGGGCTAATTATGTGCTTTGGAAGCAGAAAACAGAGCAGCAGGGCATCGCTCTAATTTGTCTCCTCTACAAGAAAATAAAAAGAAACACAAAGCTAAAAAAAAAAAGATTCATTAAACAAAGCCGGGACGTAAAGTTAGTCCTGTTTGCAAGGCATACAAAATGAGTCTGAACACAAGTGTGCTCCTAATTAAATGTAAATCAGGTCAGGCAGTTAAATGCCCAGTGTGCTTGTCAGACACGAAGGGCAAAAACATGCCAAAAAAAACAATCACAAAACAGAACAAAAACTCCAATTTGTTGGGTTTAATTCCCTCACAGCGAAGTGGGAACCGAGGAGCACAGGTTAATTATGGGAGTAATTAAAAGGCCAAACATCAAAAGTCTTGATTTGTAACGTTTGTTTCCCTGCAGGGGCCACAGTCAGACGCGGGCGGCGGAGCGCCGAGGGTCAGGGCGTTGAGGAGGACGAGGTCGACCTCCTGCTCACTACGGCCCAGCGGTGCCTGGCTGCCATGAAGACCAGGATCAAGACCATGCACGGGGTGAGGAGGAGGATGTTCACAGGAAGCATTTCAGAGCTGAATTATTAACTAATTTACCTATGATTTGATTTGGCTGCCGGTCAGAGTCAAGTCTGACAAATAAAAAATAAATCAAAAATGTTGTCAAAGTGCACAAATAATAACCAAGCAAGAGCAAGGAGTTAATTAATCAAACACAGAAATGCATCCTTCAGAAGGAAATGATGATTTAAATAGAGCTACAAAGTTAAGGATGTCTGCATCAGGTGTGTGTGGTGGCTTCTGGGTAGAAAACTACACCTCAGCTCAGCATGTCTCCATGTTGATCAGCAATGATAAACGACTAAACAAAAAGATATCTCTGTTCTGATCATTCTCTTTCCATCAGGATAACCTGGCAGCGTTCCGTCTGATGGACAGGAGGCGTAGAGGCGTGGTCGACTGCCACGACTTTAAAAAGCTGTACGACAGTCTGGGGTTTTTCTGCAGGGAGGACGAGTACGAGCGGCTGCTGGATCTGATCGGCCTGCATCCCGGAGGAAACCTCAACTACAAAGAGTTTGTGGATGTTGTGGAAAATAACGGCAAGCGGAAACAGGAGACACGATCAGCGAGAGTGTGAGTCTGATACGGTCGTTATTACAGATGTTCACTAACTTAGAGGAAATTTCTTTGTTTTTTTTTTACTGTTTGTGTCTCTCCTGACAGACAGCAGCAGCTCCATGAACTCCTGTCTTCTGAAGCTCGACACAGGTGGACAGACATGTCCAAGGTCAGAAAACCTGACAGGACGCACAGATAAGAGATGAACTCTGCATCATGTTAAGATTGATAAAGATTCCTCTCTGTTTTACGATCAGGTTCTGTGTCAGTCGGACTCAGACGGTCAGTGCTGGATCCATAAAGACAGCCTGAGGAGACTCCTCTTCACTTATTCTCTTCCCCTCACATCTGAGGAGTTTGACCGTCTTTGGTTGAGGTACAGTAAAGAAAACATTTCCAACGAATTCACTTTCGACATAAGATGATTCTCATCTAGACCTGATAAACTTAATGACATGGACATTTAAGAACATTTCCTCTGGTCGTTGATATCACATAGATGAGTATGGGACCTCCATGGTATGCATACAAAGTCACCTATATCTCCGATCTTTAACCAATGAATGAGCTCTTTCCTAACGAGGGTAAAATGGAGCGTGAGTTGGATATATTTATGCAGCTTCAGCAGTATTTTGAAGCTTTCCATTTACCAGTCAATCAACTTTCCAACCTCCACCCCTCATGGTCATGAGCTTTGAGTAGAAACCAAAAGAATTCCACCACAGATACAATGAGCTCTAATAAGTTTCCTCATAAAGGGTGGCTGGGCTCAGAGAGACTTAGAGTTAGGGGGAGGAGCTCGGAGTAGAGCTGCTACTCCTTCACATCGATAGGAGCCAGTTGAGGTGGTTTGGGCATCTGATTAGGGATGCCTCCTGGTCGCCTCCCTTTGGAGGAGATCCCAGGTAATCCCCTGCAGGGATACATCCCATCCAGCCTGGGAACGCCTCGGATCCCCCAGGAGGACTAGAAAACGTCACTGAGTAGCAGGATGTCTGGGTCAGGTTTCCAAATTGCCACATGAATTGTTGAGTTTTGGTCCTTTTTTGTTTGTTTTATAGAGAGCTCAGTGTGACCATTGACTTTAAACCACCAGCAACTGACCAATTTATATGGATTTCTTCGAGATTTTTATGTTTAACTGGTGCACATCTCCCCAAAATATTCCAGGATTTCACATTTAAGAGACAGACCAATGGAAAACCTGAAAAGCTTTAGTTTGTGCTGAGCTTTCATGAGAACTGTTCCAGTTGAGTCGAGCAGCATCATATATTAAAAAGATTAGAAGTAAAGATGCTGAGGGTTTGTCTGTAGCAGTCACTGATTTCTAAACTTTGTTTCATCAGGTATGACCCAGAGCAGCGGGGCCGTGTCGCCGTTTGTGACTTCCTGGAAAAGCTCGGCTTTCATCATAAACGGGAACTCAGGACTGGTCAGAATCTGAACAAAGCTAAAGCCCAAAGCGACCACAAGACACCAGTGACCTCTGATGACTCCTCTTTGAAACATATAGAGTAAGTGAAGAGACTCGTGTGTGCAGTCTCTTAAATCACATGTTTTGATTTTACAGGTTGTCCCTTCTAGAGAGATCTCAGGGATTGATTTGGAGAAATGGGGTATGTTGGGGCGCTGATGGCCTAGCGGTTAGGTTACGCCCTATGTGCAGAGGCTATAGTCCTACAGGCGGGCAAACCGGGTTCAGACGGAGCACTGAGGGAATGCTGCCTTCAAAATCATGCTAGTTTTCGAAAATTACCAACCCTGCCTTTAAATAGCTGGAGAAAGAATGTTCTTAGTTTCTTCACTACCAAAATACATGCATCAATAAAGACACAAAAGATACAACAAATAATGTCAGAGTTCAGTAATTGGCTCATTATGTAAATGAATCTATATAGATGTTATTGATTTTGGTTTTCTGAACAACCTGTACTAAAGACCCTGCACATTGTGTGATATGTACGTTTGAATATTACACATGTTGTTGTTTGACTCTCCTGAATGAGCTTCTCACATCAGGAGGTTTGATAAAAAGCAAACTGTGCCGCTCAGAGACGGAACATTTCGCTCCCGCTGTGATCATAATGGAGCCGTTATTAAAACAGTTTTGTTGAATGCATGGGAATGATTCAGCAGTAATGTAATACAGAGACATGATGGTATAGAGGAAGTGTTTCTGAAAGTTCATCCCCTCATGTTTGTTTTTTAGTTATTATTATTATTGAGGGTGAATTATCGTCTGTGTGCACCACCTTCTCTCTCTGCAGGCTCAACGTTTCCACGGATGGCGACTGTGAGAGGCTTTCTTACACCGACTTCCTGTCTGCGTTTGAAAACAAATCAGAGAAGAAGTGTGAGCGTACTCCTTCCTCACCTGATGCTCTGCGTCAGATTGAGTGTTTGGACGACCTCAGTCCGGGCGCCGCTCTGGTTCGGATGCGAGATCTCGTCACAGCCTCAGCTCTTAATCTGTTTAAGGTGAATATAGAAAAAAAAAGAAGTTTGGTTTGGCTTTCAGTTTCTTTTCTCAGCTGAAACCTCTGTTTTTGTTCTGTCCGTCAGGCGTTCTCGGCCTTCGATCGGGGCCGGACGGGGACGCTCCCAGCTCTGGAGTTCCGTCAGGTTCTGGAGAGTTTCTGCGCTCGACTGTCTGACAAACAGTTCAGACACATCCTGACCACGCTGGAGCTGGACCGCGAGAGCTGCACGGTTAACTGGAAGGACTTCCTCAACAAGTTTCAATCCAAGAGCCCACCAGTAAGAGACAACGTTTACAAAGACACCTCTGGTTGTAGGAAGTGTTTTTGTTTTTTAAGGTTTATTTTACTTTTAGAGATAGGACAGTGGATAGAGTCAGAAACCAGAGAGAGAGAGAGAGAGAGAGAGTGGGGAACGACACGGCACGCTCTTGTGGACACAGTATGTAAACTCCTCCACCAGGGGGCTATCAATCAAAACAAAGGATGACGTCGAGGCTGCCGGGGAATCATGGGAGTTCGCTCCGCTACTCCACCTCCACCCCCATCCGACCAACCTGAGGAAGAGAATGTGTTTACAGACGAGCTAATGTATCCAAGTATAATTTACAGAGGGACAGTACGGCAGCTTTCAGCAGCAGCTCACGCTTCCTAATGCAGCGCTCTGTGACGTAACAGCCAGAGTTTCTTTGCAAACATGTTAAGCTGAGCCCGCTTCATCCTTACTCCAGGATTAAACCCAAACGAACATGAGTGATGTCCTTCATTTTTGTTTCTGACTCATAAACAGCATGTGTGAACTTCTGTGTCATGTGTCGGCTTGAATCCTCTACATACTGCAGAGCATGCTTTTAGTGTTTTAAACTGTTTCCCTCCATCATTCTGTAGATTTCAACAGAGAGTTGCTCCAGTAGGACAAGAACCAAGCCCCCTTTTCACGCTAAGACCCCCGACATCACAGACCGCCTGACGCAGACCCAGGAGGTCGTCTCAGATCAGCTGCGTGAAATCAACCTGGACCTGGACTCTTCCCAGAGCGGCCCCGTCTCCAAAGAGCAGCTCAGACAGATTTGTGATCGACGCAGCCGGAGACTCACAGACGATCAGGTGAAGCCAGAAAATTTGTGTTTACGTCTGCTGATATTCCGCAGAACACTATAAATCAGAGAATTCAAAGCAAACGAGCAGGCTTCCAGCAGCTCTCTCTCTGTGCTTTCAAGCTGAAACAACACAAACTGGCATCGGTTCATGCTTGCAAATGAGGAGAGGAAATGTTGGTACATTTGCCAGTTTCAATTCTTCTTGGTTGGAAATGTTTTCTTTAATTATTCCAATCAAAATCTAATTTATCACTGCTGATAATTATTGACTGCGTGAGAAAGTAACTCATCTGTAAAGCCGATGAACGTGCCGAGTTTAACTGTCTACGTGGGCGGTTGTTTGATGTGTCATTCTTGCTGTTCATCTGCAGCCTGTGTGGAGTGAAATGCCTCTGAATGGGGAGAAGAAGCTGCAGCACAGGGAGTTTCAGAAGCGTTTTGGTACTCACAGCATGACGCTCCACCCAGAAGGAAGAGGTTCAAACGTCCCCCGTGTCCCATCGGCCTCCCCTGAGCCCAGAGGGTCGCTCTCTGCAGGGGCCGTTCTGCAGCGCACTCAGGTACAGAAGCACAAAAAGACAGATCGCAGTCTTTGGATGCACAGCTGTGTGGTAACATCGGTGCAGTTTTTTTTTTTTAACTGAATGCTGCAGTTTGATCTGTGATGCATGATGACACCAGCTGCTTCACAAACCAAGACCAGCTCAGGTTTTACTTTAGGAAGTCTGAAAAACAGAGAATTGAACGGGTCATTATGAGCAGAAGAATAATGTAGTCAGGAATTCTATTTATCAAAAAGAAAAGGAGAGTTTAATCTGAGCAAACCGAATTAAGTTCTCTGGTCAACATATTTATTAAAACTGTGAGTCCTTTTATAATGAGCACACATTACAGCTGCTCTAACTCATAGGGCTTTCACACCTGCAAATAGCTGACTCTGTCGCTTTGTCTGCCACTTCTGCGTCGCTTTTTTCAGGAGTGCAAGTGCAGGTGTCTTCAAGCCCCGCTCCCTCTCTCTTTTTAAAGTGTGATATTGTGATATTATTTTTTGTGTGATAACAATCATCACAGCTGCAGCTACAAAAACATGATGTGCAAAACCCCTTCGAATTAAAGATGACACTTTTATTCAGTGTAATTTTGCAGCTCCTCTCCTGATCCACCCCCCCCCCCCAGTCTGCCCCCCAGTTCTCCTCCAGGCGTCCTGCCTCAGCGTGGAGGCCGGGGACAGGGAGCCCAGCGGGCGGCGTGGAGCGGCGGCTCCGTGCGGCGGTGCAGCGCTGCTGGAAGGAGATCCAGAGGAGCTGCAGAGAGGAGGATCCTCAGAACGAGGGACTCATCAGCACCTCCTGCTTCCTGAGTGAGATGAAACACCTCAGACACAGAGGTAGAACTTCTACCTGAAGGATGGTTAACGCTCACACTAACGACTGACTGTGTTTCAGAGATCCTCCAGTCGCTCAGCATCACTGTCACTCAGACGCAGTTTGAGCTCCTGGCTGTGAAGCTCGACGTCATGACTAAAGGCTGCGTTTCATATCACGACTTCCTGCGTCACTTCCTCCTCAACCTGAAGCCAGCGGAGACTATGACGGCTTTTCAGCGGCGTAAACTCCCTCTACCTACACAGGTAAACAAAGGAGGGATACATTATTTGTTTTTGTTCAACAATAAATGATCTTATCCTGCAGTAAACTGCTGCAATCTGTTAGTGTGTCTCCAAACAATCGAGGATGTTTGAAAAGACGGATTAGCTGACATACACATATAGAGTAAAGAGTGTATTATGTTACTTATGGAGAACATGTTTGCTCTTTGATTTAGACCTCGAGATGGGAGAGTCCCAGAGTAAAGATTTAAAACCTTCTGAGCTAGTTACACCTGGTGTTCACATGCACAATGGGGGAGGGGGGGGGGGTCTAATCTTCTCACACAATTTATTAAAATAAAAATTGTGATCCAGACTTGATAAGGGAGAGAGAGAGAGAGAGGGAGAGGGAGAGGTGGGCGGCCAACAACAAACCGAAGTGTCAACTTGAGACTAAAACTTTCTTGGATCATCATCAGCTGAATATTACTCGGGGCAGATGATGTAGAAGGAGGAAGAGGACGAAGATTCTTCTTTAACAGTGACTGTTCCCGCAAATGAGAATGAGGCCTTCATTCACTTTGAAGCTGTCCGCTTGTGATTGGACAGTTCAGGACACTTTTAAACAGCAGGTATAAACAGCGCCTGAGAGTCATGTTAAAGTCAAGACCACACAAACCGAGACCAAGACATACCTGAGACCAGAGTGCTCCGAGACCGAGAGAAGACCAAGACATTTGGGATCGGGATCGGGACCGAGACCATAAATATCACCAAAAATCATGTGTGCCTTGTGTGCAGGGGGCGTGTCACTCACTTAGACCGTAACCCCCGGGAAGGTTGGGGCCGTATCCGGGGATTAATATCAAACTACAAATGAATTGAAGTTATTTGAGAAAGGGTTGAATGACGAGGAAAAATATCCTCTCAGTGGTGGTCTTGACCTGTCCTGATTTAAATTCTGGAGTCCGCCCAGTCTGAGACCGAGACAAAATTATTTGTATGCCGAGACGAGACCGAGATCTTCAGAAAGTGGTCTGAAGACCGGTCTAGACACCAAGACCAATTTCGAGTACTACAACACTTCCTGAGAGGTTACTCAAGAAGCCTCCTGTAAGGTCACATGGGTCTCCTTTTCTCTGCAGAGCAGCTTTTATTGACTTGTTACACGTTGTCTATATCTGGTGCAACGCTGTCCAGGACTGAGAAAACCAATGGACGTAGGATGCATGTAGACATTTGAAAATACACTTTAATTAAATCCTTTTGTGTGCAGACAGTCATCACAGTTGGAGTTAAGCATACATTTTGGACTCAGGGTTTGTACTTTCAGCTCCACGTTCTCATGCTGAGCTGCAGATTAGCACGTCTCAAACGAGTCCCTCTCTTTAAGGTTTGATCCATTGTAGTGTTATTGGCTGTAAGTTTAAAAGTGGGTTACAGTAAATTGGAGAGCTGGTGTCTCTGGAATATGAGGAGGAGGTGATGGGCGAAGGCGGGTTGCCAGACTGTGTAAACTCAGCGGGGACCTCCCACCCTCAGGCTCTCGACTGTCGCCTCCCATGACAAGCAAAAATGGGCGAGTTTGGTGCTTTGCGGTGCTTTTTCTTTTTGGCATGTGAAGGTGTATATGAAGCTTTTGAACAATGACACACGGGTGGGCACACAGTAAAAGAACCCCCCGCTGAGTGACTAAGCCGAGCCCCAAGCTTCAGAGGAGCGAGTGGGTGAGGGCCTAATCTGGCAACCCACGAGCTGCAACCTTCCAAAGCAACTTTTGGATTCACAAAGACCTGCATTGTCTCGACCGAACCCACCATCTGCGTACATTTTGTAGAGACCCCCTGCATGGAATCGGACTCGATGGTGTCTGTGGACGAGTTTAAAGACAAAACCTCCTCATCGGAATACAAAAAGCACTTTGTTCGGAGGCTCAGCTGTCGAAGTTTTATTGATAACGTGACAGCTTTCAGATCCATCATCTTCTAGTGACCCAAATTCTCTTGGACAGAATTTTCCAAAGTCTGCTTTCTTTTCTACGCCGATGACACTGTCACTTACTGCGTAACACCCACTTCTGCTCACACTCGTGCACAACTTCAGCATTTGTTTGATCGAAAACAACAACAGATTGTTCAACTGCAAACAGTTCTGAATGCAGAACCGGCTTTTACACACTTTTGTGGTTTTTCGCACTCTGCCTCTCCAACCAAAAAAACAACTCATTGGACCGGTACGTTTTCCATCTTCGTTCACTTGTTGAAACAGCTTCATTGTGTTTGTGAGATTACATCCAATTACAAGAACCATTGATGGCGCTGGACTCTGTTGCTCATCCTCCATCTTGGCTCGGCCTTTTTAAGTCATGTCTTACCTCTTGAGACGCCCTCTTCATCGGACAGGAAAACTTTCCACGGTGTGGGATAAATGTAAGAATAATTTTTTAGAAATGTAAATGTGAGAGATGAATCTATGTGATGTGTTAAAGAGATTTCTGATCTCAAAGAGAAAAAAAAACCTGGTGAAATTACGGTTAGGTTGAAGATTTAATCTTATCTATTTGTTTTGTTCTCCTTCGATGCTCACATGTTCCTCGTCTCTCGGCCTCATTCGACGGGATCCTCGGATTGGTTTCAGACGAGCCGGGGTGTTCTGAGCAGAGCCTGCGTCGACGTCATGCTGAGGATCTACGACGTGGTCCGCTCCTCTTGGACCTCCATCAGGCGCTGCTTCCTGGCGTCCGACCGCGCCCGCACAGGAAGCGTCTCCGTGCAGGACTTCAGGAAGGTGAGTTCAGATGCAACGACGACTCCATGCAGAGCTCCACCTGGGCGGCTGCACCCGAGGGACGTCAAACACGAAGAGATAAACGGCTTCTCTGTGAATTGTGGATGCAAACGTTCGTGTCTCTTTTATCAAAGTGTCTGAAGGAAGCTGAAGCTCACAAAGCTGCAGACACACACACACACACACGCTCACCTGACAGCCAATCAGTAATTTTAATTGTTCAATTAGGCTGAAGGTTGAGACAAGCCCACGCTGACATGTTAACCCAGGAGAGCAGCAGCTGACACTCCTGCTCTGTTGTTCCAGCTGTACGATTAACCGACGACGGCGCTCAGCGAGTCAATCGATGGAAACAATTAGCAGCCTGGTTAGCGGTGACATCTCTTAAACCTCCACCTAACACACGTGGACACACACTCATACATGCACACACACCCTGTCTCCCTGCAGGTGCTGCGCCACTTCAGCGTGAATCTGTCGGAGGACGAGTTCTTCCACCTGAGCTCTTTTTTTGACGCCGACACCACAGGAAAGATCCGCTACGGCAACTTCCTCTGGACGTTTCTGCACTGACACCGGATCAGATACCCGCAGCAAGAGTTCAGGATAAACTGAATGAGAAGAAAGAGGCATTTGAGGCACGTCCAGGTCCAAGATTCAGTGTGAGTTTGTGAGTTAACCTTAACCCTTAATGTGAAGCACCTGAAAGTGGCTTCTCTGAATTGAATACAAATTCCCTGAAAAATGACTTTCCTCTCTGTATACCCAACTCCTCGAAATGACTTCACATGTCCAGTTTAAGTTTGTCAGGCCCCGTGTCCACCGAGTGTTTTTTTCACATTGCAGAAAAGCGCTGGCTGTGCGCTCAGGAGTGTCCAGGCTTTGTCACAACAGTCTGTTGACAACAGCCGCTGTTTTATATTTGAGATACCGTTACCGATCAGAGCGACGGAACGAGGAGGATAGTGGGTACAAGACACGATCTGTAGGAGACAAATACATGAAGAATACCTTATATATTGAAAAGAGCGCCGGTGATGTCAACAGCGCCTTGAAAGATTTTCAACTTGAGCGCTCGGAGGCAGCCATAAAGACGCTGGGCGCCGCGCTTGTTCGTTCTGCTGAGAATGTTCTCTACTCACTGAAAACTGTTTAAAAAAGAAACTGGCGCTCAGAAAAAAACCCACTTAGTGGACACGGGGCCTCAGGGGTTAAATTAATCTCCACACCACTGTAGCCAAATATGCATGCAATAACACAGAAGTTATAGTTTTAATCATGAATGTTTTTATCATTAATGATAATTAAAGTGGTTTTCCGACGATGTGTCTGTGATGTCGTTCATAGAAAGCTGTTTTTGTTCGGTTGATCCGTCCCCGGCAGCAACATTCATGAACTTGAGATCCAACTCAGGAATTGTTTGGTGAAAAGCAAATCAAAGTCCAGATTAATAAAGAGAGATTGATGAATGATTTCAGAGTTCCTCTTTTTGTCCTCCACCTCTAATAATAATAATACATTTTACATTTTATTCATAATGCAAGAAGGAAATCTCAAAGTGCTACAATTTAAATAAAACCATAAAAACAACAACTGAAGTCAAACAGGTAAATCAGGCGGAGCATCAAACAAGATCTAAGAGCATGCGGTTTAAGTGAAAGGTTCTTTTAGAGAGAAATGTTTTCAGGCCTTCTTTTAAAGGAGTCCAGAGTCTGTGGGGCCCTCGGGGGGTCAGGGAGAGCAGTCCATAGACGTGGGGCGGCAGAGTAGAGAGTAAAAGGCTCTGTCCCTCATAGAGGAGAGCTTAGTCCTCCTGGGGGTTTGGAGGCGGAGGTGTCTTATGCAGGTTTGTGGGATGACCGGGAGGAGCATTGCCGTGTTTGCATTGCATTTGTAAGTGATGAGATCTTATATTCGACCCTGAGTGTAGTGAGTGCAGGATGGGTGCACTCTTATCAGGATCCTGGCAGCGCTGTTCTGTCTGTACTGGAGTTTCTGAACACTCTTGACAGGATCCTGATGACGAGTGCGTTGCAGCGGTCGAGCCTGGAGGACACAAAGGCATGGACGAGTTTCTTCAGCGTCTTGGAGGGAGAGTGAGGGGCGGAGGTTTGAAATGGAAGAATAAAGGTTTAGAAGATGCCTTTTATGTTTAATTCAAAGGTTAGATGAGGGTCCACTTTTACCCCCAGGATGGTGACCAGTGGTGAGAGATACCATATTTTTCTCTTGACCAGAGCAAGATATGCTAGTTCTGTGTGTTTGACACTGATTTTTTGTCCCAAAGCCGATCCCATATAGTAGCTTATTGAAGCTGCAGACGACGGAGAAGAAGCATCGGGTGCATCTTTTTGTCCAGACGGGACGTGTGAAGTGAGACGGATGATGAGGAGTCGTCTGTCATTCATTTAGAGGGAAAAATGCTGCAGCAGCAAGACGCACGGGTCGTACTGGGGGAGGAGAGAAACGTGCAAAGGAGAGCTGGGAATCATTAAACCGGGAAGCCGAGAGAGGAGCGAACGAGTGAGCGAGCGGGTGTAAATGGAAAGAAAAGGAGCTTTTTTTAGGTTTGGAGAGGCAGAGTGAGGAAAAGAGAGAAGACTATATGAAAGCCAGTTGTGTTAATGGCTAAAGTAAAAAAAGCCGTCCGTGAATAAATGAGCCGCTCTCCCCCGGGATTACTAATGTAATTATTTGAACGAGGGTTCTCATTAGATTGTGCAGAGGTGTGGAAGACCTGTGGAACAAAACGGGAGGCAGAGACGGAGCGGCGAGGGTTTAGCTACTGGAAATTAACTCTCTGCTCCGGGCTCTATAATTGATACGAGACACAGATACCTTTGATCGTAACAAAAGGAGAAGAAGCAGGACGAGGAAAGTTTCCTCATCGCCTCTAATTTTTCTGCTTAAGGAGAAGAAATAATTATTAGAGACAGAGACAAAAGGAAGGAGAAAGAAGGACTCAAGGTCACAGATAAGGTTTTTATTCAATCGGTCGATTAATCTCTCAGAACCGGCAGAAACTTCCAAGAAAGAAGAAAGAAAAAAAAGTATTTTACATTTTTAAGAGTCGTCTCCTGGAGCGACACAGTCAGACCTCGCTGCTGTCGGGTTTTCATTTTTTATTTTACAATTTGAAAAAAATGTTCCCAACAACAACGGCGGCAGAATTATGACGGAGAGTGAGGGTCACATCAGAGAGAAAAAAAAGACATTGAGATTATGTGAATAAAGTCGTGGTATTGCAAGATTTACCGTAAAATTTCAAATAAAGGCCCACCCAAATTTAAGGCCCCGCCTCGTGTTGCTGCACAAATAAAGGCAGGTCTCGATTGGAGGCCCCTGATGCATTCAGTGCTGAAAAAGTCTGCGGATCAAATGTAAGGAGAAAAAGCAGCAAAACACACAAAATAAAGATGAACTGTTCTGCCTTTAGAGATGAAAAAATAAAGTTGAATCAACCAAAGTCTCTCGTTCTAACTGGAAAACGGAGGAATTAAAATATATGGATGCATTTCATATAACGCAGAACTTCCACCAGATACGGTACGGCTCCAAAACCAACAGGCTGCGTTCTCAGAGTGCAGCACGGATCAGCACCGCGGGAGAGCTTAATTTTTATGTTGTTTCAATGTCTGATTTCCCGTCCCGCTCGATCTGCTCTGTGGTAAATTGATGCGCTGTGCTCAAGCGGCAAACTCCGGTCTGAAAAAATGAAGCCTATGCGGAAGTGCAAAATCCTGCAGTTCGTCGAGTGTCCACTAGAGGCTGGCTCCAGGAACACAGGAAGTCACAAACACATGACTGGCCAAAGAGCCATTTTTACAGCATAAATTAACATGTTTACAGCCTGGTACAAAAAAACAAATAAGTCTGATTAGTTATTCTCATTCTCACACTGTACGGGGGTGAATTTTTTTTAAATGGCTCTGTTTTGATTTAGAAAACGATACGTGTTATCCATAGTTAGGCGCGTAGCTGACATGATTGACAGGTGGGCGTGGTGTAACGGTTTGTCAGGAGGCTGAAAACCCGCCTCAGCTCTCAGCCTGTCGTTAGGTTGACTGAAAGTTAGACTGAGACAGCATTTCCAACATGGAGGCGGCTGCCGATGAGCCTCCGGTGCCCCCTGCAGCTCCACTGACGGAGCTGAGACGGACCGAACACACAACTGGTGGAAGTTAGGGATAAGGGCCTCCGTACATATCGGCTAACCAAATTATAAAATGGCAACTTCATTCTCAAAAAATTCCGACTTTCTTCTTGGAATATTGCTTTACTCCCTCATGACTTTATATCCTTTTTCTCTTTAATGTGTCCCAAACACTCCGCTGTACAAACACAACACCTCATGAGCACATTATTCCAAAATGCAACACGTACATTTGAAAAAGAAAAACAACACCTGAAGTTTCCGCCGAACCATTAATGTTGAAATAAAAAGGATCCAGCAGGTAGAAAGATTATTTAAAAAAGTACCCACATCAATCGTCTTTCTAGTTTGAGCTGTCAATCATCCGTCGTCGTCTTTTCAAACAGTACGCGTCTCATTTTGGAATGAACCTCTTCATGTGCAGATTGTCTGAGTAGCAGGAGTCATTAACTCCTTTAAGCATGCCTCGAGAAATAAATCAATAAATAGTACAGAACTTTTTTTTTTTTTCCCCTCTGTAAAAAACAGGAAACACATAACACGGCTCGTGAAGCAGGAGAGCATCAAAGTGGAGACGTCCAAATGAGGAGAGCCCAAAACACAAACAGCTTTCAGGAAACTCAAGAGATGAAGGTGTCCCCCCCCTCCCGCCACACACATTTTGGTTTTTAATAGTTTCCCTTTTCTTCCTCTCCTTCATCGACCGTAATTAAGTTTGTTTTAATTCAAGCGGGAAACACAAACACAGACATTCAAACCATCTCCGCTAACCCTGATATAAAAGTCTCCGCACTTCATGCCTAAAATCCTGCAGCTTTGAAGAGGAGGACGGATTTTTCAACGTGCAGCAGATTTCAACAAAGAAGCGTCACATGTTCTTCAGATCCATCAAAACCAATTAGTGAAGTGAGGAGGACGGTGCAACTGTTTGTGTCTTTTAGAGAGAGAGAGAGAGTTACCTGACTGACAGGAGAAAGTTTTCAGCATCTTCTGGTTGAAAAAGCAAACGGACCTTCTAACTAAACCGATAAAAACACAAAGAAAACATCTTAAAGTTCCTGTGGAGAGTTTTTAAACTGACCTCAAAAAGGTAACCAGACCATCAGGAAGATTATTTCTGTGTCGTATGGTAGGTGTCACACGAGGAGATCAAAGATGGAGTCAGCTGCTTTTTCTCCTTCAAAATAAAATACAGACTTCTCCTGAAGTAAAGCTGCTCCATCGTCCCTTCTGGGCCTCCGTACATGTGTGGTGATGACTGTGTCTGCAGAGACTCTGTCCTCTGACTGGATTTTACTGTTCTGCTTTGTTCTGGTTGACTCGGGACGTTTCTAGGCGGAGCTGGTGTGTTTCCTCCAGCCAATGAGAGCACAGCAGGTGAGTTTAGGAGTGGAAACACCAAGCGGATAAAGCTCGTTCTAAAACGAGGGTGAACCTTGTGTTGTCTTTTACCCGTGGACGTGGAGTTGGTCTTGCTTCCTGTTGGACAGGCAGGTGACGAACACCAGCTAGCTTGTGCTAGCGTGCGTTAGCTGGCAGAGTAGATACAAGCAGTAAACGTACACACTACGTCCTGCAGGGAGGGTGAGCTTCTAGAGGAGGAGGGGCCCAGTTTAAATGTTCTGTTTACAATCTGTTAAGAATATTTCTCTTGACTCCACCTTCAACACACTTTTTTTTTTCTTCACCCAAGATTCATTTTGAGTTGCGGGTTAAAGGAAATCAAAAAGGATGAGATCTTCGGTCTGCAAACACGATCAAGATCCTTCAAGTTTTGCTTGGAGTATCACCCAGAATAATCAAAAGATCAAACACCTCACTGTCCCTCCGCTGACCACCTCCAATGCAAACGTCTTCTATGTTTGTTTTCATCGACTGTGAGATACTCCCCCCCGTCCCGTCCTGATAGCGCAGAACTGAGGGACGCCAACATTGCATGCATTTGGACCTTGTTGTTTTCCTGACAATGTGATGATGTCATCAGAATCCTCTATGTAACCTGTGATGCTCAAGTGTACACCTCAAGATTTAAATCAGTAAATACGATCGCTCATTTTGCTTTTCGTTAAAGCTGCGGTCTCAACAAACTGTGTGTCATTCCTTTAACTGCTGTCTAAACTTAACCTTCAACTTTCCCTTTAAATCAGAGTAAAGCAGCTCAAATGTCAAACTCTTTCAGGAGCCGTACATTCAAACTGCTCGGCGTCACATTTGCATAAAAACGAACAGACAGTCAGCATGAATGTGCGTATCTAACAGCTGCACCACCTCCCACATTTCTCCACAGACATGCTCTTTTTTCCCCCTCTCTCTCTCTCTCTCTCTCTCCCCGTGTTAAATTCTGCTCCTCTCTTCCTCCGTTTGGAAAACATTAAGACATCAGGCGGCGGGATGAGCGCCGATGTGCTGAAGAGGCGAGAGTGAAGCGAGTAAACTGCAGCCTCGGGGAGCGTTCAAACATGATGTCGGAGCGCGCCGAGATCAAAGTGTGACGTGCTCTTCTCATTCCGAGCACATTCAAGACTCTCACGGAGGATTTCCTCATTGAGAAAACAGAGCTGAAGAAAGCAGAGAATAAATAACGGCTCTGTTTTAAAAAAAAAAACACAAGACGTGACGCTCGGGGACATGAGGTGCTAGAAATCATCATGAACGGCGCCGACCTGCTTCACAGAGAAGAAGAAGAAACACAACAATAAGCATTTACATGACTTAGAAACATCAAAAGAAAGGTTACAAGCACACAAATATGAACAAGGATTCTTTGAAAAGCATCGCAACAACTTGGAAATCTTCAAGAAAAAGTATTTTGTCTTTACAATGACAGAGAACATTTACATAGACCGGTTACAGTACATTAAGTTACAGCTTTACTCCTCTTAGAAAGGATCAAATGTTCAATCTCTTACATCGTTAGCATGTAGCGTGGCGTGCTAACCGAGTCCAAAAAGCAAGATATCCTCGCTAAAAGTCTGAGCTCCGCAGCATCAAATATTGAGAAGCGGGGGGGAAAGGAAAATAAGGGAGAAGTGCAGCTGGTGGTTTCCTGCGCGTCCTCCTCTCGGCCTGCTAACACGGCTGACGAGCGCCGTAATGAGGCCCAGGGGAGCGGTGTCAACATGTTTGACATCCCGACTCTCTAAACACCCCTGGCACAGACCTCTCGCTGCCCTCACACGCTCGCTTTGATCTCACACATACACTTGCAAAAAAAAATAAAAAAATAACCACACACGCCTGAGGAGGGCAGAGAAACAGGAGGAAGAAAAAAAAAAAAGATGGAAAATGAACGTTCAAAACTGAGAGAGAGCGAGGAAAGTTCTCGCTTGGAGAATGTTCCGGTGCTGCAAAAAACCAAAACTCCTGTCGAGCTTTCAGTCAGATGTTTGCAGTTTAACTTTGAAGTGAAATAAAAAGTCGACACAGACGTCCAGGAGTCTCTTTGAGAGCAAAGTCAAGATTGTCAGTGCAGTAAGAGAGCGCAGAAAAAACGTCCGAGTGCTCGCTTTTGACCGCTTTCCTCTCGACCATTTGTCCGTTTTTTACTCTCAGCATTGAGATGAAGAAAAGTTGGCACATGGAAATGACACAAGAAGTTTACTCCACTCCGTCTCCACGCAGTCTGCGCCGCGTCAAACGCACACCCGCGTTGTATTTACAGATTTCGCTTCTAGCTGCCCGCCGACCTCACCTACCTCTCCGGGCTCCCTTCTCCTGATTGGCTGGAGGGGCTTTGGAGCCGGCCTCCTCTAGTCATGTGGTCCGAGGGTTCGGAAGGTCGAACACGATGGGCGCGTTCATGGGCAGGAAGTTGACGGTGCAGGCCGAGGCGTTGACGAACGTCGTGGTGCCGTCGGTCATCATGCCGTAACCTGAAGAGAAGAAGAATACAGAACGTTAAAGGAGCTCTGATTTCAAGACGGACAGTTGTGTGAGAGACAGGACAGTGAATGGAGTCTGAAATCAGAGAGAGAGAGAGAGGGGAAAGTAGCCACAGGTCGGCCCGCTTTGAGGACTACAGCCTCCGCACATGGGGCGTGCAAACTAACCACTAGGCCACCAACACCCCTAAAAGAAAGGCTTTTTGTCCTTTGGCTTGTTTTTGGTCTCCACCTCCAGAACAGGCTGTTTCTGTGTCTGTACCTTTAAATGTAAATGAGCTGTGTCTGACCACGCCCCCTCTCTGGAAGGGCTTGGGTGTCTCGGGCTTTCTCGCTCCATGTCCTATTGTTTACGGTGAGAAGGCAGACTCAGAGGGCAGAACAAACACCTAGCTGTGGGAGTGTCACCCACCTGGGGGAGGAGTTACTGCCCTTTGTGATGTCATGAAGGGAAAATCTGCAAACGGCCTGTTTGAGCACACATTTTCTGAAAAGTGGAGCAGGGAAAAGAGGATGAGGAGAGGATGGACTTTTCTCATCAATGGGTGAAAACATGGTGAAGTGGATTTTGCAGAACATGGGACCCTTATAATGCATGTTGGATTAACCTTAATTAGAAATAGAAAGTCCTCAGCAGACATCTCCTCTTATATGATTAAATGTTAAGATAATATTGGAGGTCGTACTGAGGTGACTTTGTATAATAAAAAACACAAACAAAAAAGAAACCGGTGGTTCTAAAGCTGTTAGTATCACAGCCCGTCTTCATCTCTACAGACTGTGAGGATCCAGTTGGAGCGAATGTATGCATGAGAGTGTGACACCAACACCACTACAGCTAAAAAGAATCTGTGCTCGAGAGCCACTTTGGAGCAGCGTTCCTTCCAAATGGCACATCTGAGAGTGTGACCATTTTGTCGAGCATAAGTTAACAACCATCTCCAAAAAAAAAAAAAAGAAAAAAAAAAAAGAGAGTAGTGCAGTTTGACTGTGCACCATCAGTGATTTTGTTAAGTGTAGGTGTCACTTTCAGCAGCTCTTGGAACACAACTCCGCCGCTCTGCTCCTTTTTAGATTTGGAGTCCACAAATATGAAAAAGGCAGAGAGGATAATTTATGTCTTCATGAATTTCTCTCCGCCTGATGATAATGAAGAAGAGAGCCGCTTTCAGTCTTTTTTTCTCTCCCGTTATAAAATATGATCTAGTTTCTAATCTGGTCCTCTGTGGCTCGGCGCTGACCTGATAACCCTGAAAAAAGCTAATCTTGAGTCGGGGGAGGCGGCCTCTCTGCCCTCGCTGGCCTGGATGAAATGCTGATGGGCGTTTGGAGGCTCACTCTCTCTTTAATACATGCTTTAATCATTTCCTATTAAAAAAAAGGACCATCTCCATCTTCTCTACGGTCACATGATTGATTGTCTACGTCATGTTTTTTTAATCTTGAGGTGTCGACGACCACAGAAGCAGCTTTTTTCTTCAGTTCAATGCAGTAAGTAAGATATTAAGTCCTATGAGTTTAAAGTTATTTGCATTTGTCTGAGCCTTAAATATATAAACTGTGTTCCTTCATTTATGACTACGATAATTTGATTCAGTTGGTACTTCATGATTAACTGCATGGGATATAAGCATATGCAGAGGTTAGCGCTGTCGCCTCACAGCGAGGAGGTTCCTGGTTTGAATCCCCGTCTCACAGGAGCCTCTCTGTGTGGAGTTTGCATGTTCTCTCCCCGTGCATGTGTGGGTTCTCTCCTGGTACTCTGGCTTCCTCCCACAGTCCAAACAAATGCTCTTTAGGTTCAGAAATAGTCCGTAGGTGTGAATGTGAGTGTGTATTTGTGCGGCCGCTCCGAGGGCTCAAGTAGAAAGTCTTTCAACTTTTCAGAAAGGTGCTGTTGACGTCGCCGGCGCTCTTTTCAAAATGTAGGATATTCTCCGTAGTTTTGCCGCCTTGGGATCGTTTCTTGTACTCGCATCCTCCTCGCTCTGTGTCTGATCGGGAAATAAACGATCTCAAATATACAACATGCAGTAAAAAGTAACGGAGCAGTGTCTGTCATACAGCGGCCCGTGTCAACAAACTGTTGTCATGGAGACAGGACGGACGTGCAGCGCTTTTCTTCTCAGCGCCGAAACGCTTCATGCAAACACTCCCGAGAGCACAGCCAGCGCTTTTCTAACCGGGAAAAAGGGGATTAACTAGGTCCTGCACGTACCTTCGTGAATGTGTCCGAACACGTGTAACTTGGGCTGGACTCTCCTCTGCACCGTGTTGAGCAGCTCCATGCAGCCGACACGCTGCATCTTCTTCGGCACCCAGTCCAGAAATCCTGCACACAAAGACACACGAATCAAACACACCTCACACCAAACTGGCTTCTACTGGAGCGTTAAATCAACAAAACGGTACAATCACTTCTATCTGAACCACTTCTCTTGCCCGCTTCCATCGCTGCAACACCTGTTGGTTTGACCTGATAACTGCTCTCATATCTGGCAAACCGAGGGGCGTCCAAAACGGTCGTGTGGGGGTCGCCTTAAAACCGCCTACCTTCTCTGGTCCAAACAAATCCAGAGCATTCAGGAGCAGAATCTAAAGTAAATAGGATGCTGAATGTGTCTTTAGGGAGGGATATATATTTCATCCCCCTTTAAAACGATACATCACATTTTAAAATGAAGCTCTCCATTTCAGACTCGTCGTCTAACGGCGAACTGCACATCGCAGCACAAACAAAAAAAAAAGGAGTGTTAGAAAGCGGCTATAGAAAATAAAGATCAATCACAGGCACACACACAGATGCAGACTTCACAGTGTGTGTGACAAGGATGAAGCGAGGAGTGAGTATGATTTAGTGGCTGCTCGGCGACGACGGATGCCGCTGATGCTGAGTCAATAAAAGCATCAAGTCGGAGAAATAAAAAAAGACCGAGGAGAACGTGCCTCCGTCTTTCCTGCCTTCTGTCGCTCTGCCCAGACAAGGAAGAGGAAAGTCAACACAAAGGAGACGAGAAAAGTGGAGGAAAGGGAACAAAAGGACTCCAAAAGAATAAATAAAATGAGGCCTTATGCTAACGTTGGCAGACAAAGAGTCCTCTGGGCTTCCTCGGAGCATCTCAGAAAACATGAACGTTTGCCCATCAGATCCTTACGTTTCATTTTATACGCTGTGATTCTGGCTTCGAACCGGAGCAAGAGAACTTGAGGGTCAACTTGAGTGACTGTATTCCTCCTCTGAAGGCATGAATACATCAAATCTGCACCGATCAGGTCTGGAGGGAACGCTCTTTGTTAAAGCAACGTATGGACCGAGAGACTTTTATATTTTAGAAACGTAAGGCTGTAAAGAGACATCAGACAACATGTGAAGTTTATTATAAACCAGCCTTCACAGCTCCTCTGAGGACCCGCCACTCATAATGCCTCATCATAAAGCTGTATAAATGCATTTCTAAGGATTTATAAATGTGCTTTTAAGTGATCAAACGTATTCACACCAACCTACAGCAATGTCTATGAAGTGTTATGAGCAGTGAAATTATGAAGGTACGATATAAAGGCGCACTCACACGAAGCAAAGTTGACCCGCACCGTGCTGGAGCATGAGTGTCCCCCCCCTCCTCCCCAGTGAAGACTTCAGACCTGACTTGGCTTTTTCTAACCAGGACGAGAAAGTCCTTCAAGGCGTTTCTCGTCCAAGACAACAGAAGTGGACTTGGACGTGGAACGGGGATGTCTTCTTTTCCAGACGACCCCTGCAGGTCATGATTTATTTGGAACATCATGTGACAACTGAGGAGCAATTTTAGGTTTGGAGAAAGTTAGCATTGATCAACCTCTCCGCTAAATTCAACAGAAATACGACAGTTCTCATGTCGGCTTGGTTCGACGTGTTTTAACAGAAAGAGCTCAAGTCTGAATTCAAACCTGTTCTCTCCCATTAAAGGACGGCTGCCGTGCTGTTCAGCCTTGCGACAATAAACTGCGGAGGTAGTGTGATCTCATCAAGCGTTTTATTTCATGTGTAGAAAAGGTTTTTAAAGGAGCCGTTTGCACATCCTTTTATCACATGAAGTAGGTTTGTAAGGAAAAAATCCTGCACACTACGTTTACTTTGCATCACTAATATATAAGAAAAACATTTACGAGAACGTTTCAGTCTCTCCTGGACCGAGACCTGATCTATAAATAACCTAGCACGATGAGCATGAGTATTGAAATCAAGTCCAGCCACTGCTCGGCCCCCTCATCCCAAAAATCACAGTAAGGAAACTGTTAAAACCCTGGGCGTTATCTTTGACCGGGGGCTCAGTTTTGCTCAAAACACAAAAAAAATGGTGCAATGTTTCTTCCAACTCAGGAACATACAATACAGAGAATATTATTCATGCTTTTATTTCCTCTTGCCTCGACTTCTGTAGCGCCCTGTTTACCTGCTCAGTGCCCGAGATGTAGCTAAACTTCAGACTGTGCAAAACTCTGCAGCCAGACGTCTGACACAGACAAAACGCTTTGCTCACATCACCCCCAGTTTTAGCCTCTTTGCATTGGTTTCACATTTCTTTTAGGATCCACTTTTAAATGTTACTTCTAACAAACAAGGCTTTACATGGCCAGGCACCAGACTACTTCCCTGAACTCCTCACTCTTTACCACCCAAGACGGCCTCTGAGATCTGCAGGGTTAGGCCTCCTCGCAGTTCCACGGTCCAGACTAAGGTCAAAGGGTGACCGATCATTTGATGTCCTGGCTCCTCAGCTTTTGAATAATCTTCCTGTTGATGTTAGATCTGCTGACTCTGTCTCTGCTTTTAAATCCAGACTTAAGACACATTTTTACACACTTGCTTTTGTGTCTGAGACTGGAGCAAAGGTCATGAGAAGGGACGAAGGAGTGGACAATAAGTCGGGGTTTAAGCAAGATGTTGGTTTGCACTGCGGCAAAAAGACACCCCTTCTTTATGAGGCGTGATAAAGCAGCAGATCGTCGACAAAACAGGGAGAATATGGCGTCTTTATCTGGCTGTGAGGAGGAAGTTAACAGCAGAGGGGAGAGACAGAGAGGCAACGTGAGACAAAAAGAGGAAAACAGGCTCCGTGCCCAAAGCAGCAGCTGCTTTGAAACAAACGGCACATTAGAGCAAAATACCCCGAGACACAGAAAGCCCTCGTAACTTCTCACTTCACTTCCAGCGTCTCCGAAGGCTTGTAAAAGAAGACATTTCTACTTTTAAGGCGCTTTATGCTGAAGCTGATACTAAAAGCGGGTGTGTGTCTTTTTCACAGGTAGATCCATTTAGAGGATGAAGAAGTCGAATATACGACTTTACCAGCACGACTGATTCACTGCCAGCTGAGCACACTGGAGGTTTTTACGTCTTTGTTGAGTGCGAGGCGCTCCATTAACTTTGCTTTGAGTGAAATCTTTAGCGCCCTGTTTTGTAGTAAAAAATAAAAATGTGGGAAGAATCTCAAAGTCGTCCCTAGAGAGTCTTTTCTTTCCCCCTTCACTTTCTCTCTGGGATTTTGTATTTTGTATTTTTCTAAATCAGGCTCAAATCACTTCACTCGCTAATGCTCGCTCTAACCAGCATGAAATGATACGGGTCCATAACTGTTTAACGGTGTGCACAGACTTTAATCAAACTGGAGGAAAATAAATATTTGACACTTTATTATGAATCGTAATTGAAGCCAGGGCTGAAAATCTGAGATCTAAGGCTTTTATAAACTAAAGACTTAGCTTTTTTTTTTTCTTTAAAGAGGACATGTTATCCCCCTTTTCCACTTTTTCAAACAGTCCCCCTGTGGTCTAAATGACACATCTGTGCTGTGCTTTGGTCAAAATATAACATGAATCAAGCACCAGAGGAGGTTTGTGACCCTGTATAAACCAGCTCTCTCTGAACGCTCCGTTTTGGTGTGTGTGTCTCTTTAAATGCAATGAGCTCTCCCCTGAGTTTTCCAGGTAGACATCACTCCTCTGTAGCGAGAATAAAAATGGCGGACCTGTGCTAAAGTTTTGCTCTAGGCTGGGGGTGGAGTCTATGGGTGGAGATACCAGGGGAGGGGAGGGGAATCCCACTGTGACATCACAAGGAGAGCACATTTGAAACAGAGCATTTTTCTCTGTGTTGTAAAACTTATGCAGACCACAAACAAAGGACTGGATGGATTTATTTCACATTTTGTGGGTCAGTAGACACTCAGGTTACCCAAATATATGTTCAGAAACACTGTAAAAATTTATCAGAAATCCAGTATGTCCTGTGTAAATCCTTCCTTTCAGCCTTTTGGCTTGACAGACATGAAGATTTGCCAGCAGGGTTTATGTAACAATGTATCGTAGTTTTGGATACACTTACCCACTGACTAACACGGTTAGCCAGTGGGTAAGTGTATGGATGACAAAACATCAACTCATGTGGCTGATGTGCAAACAGTTCATCTAAACCCATGTACTGGTAGAAAGCAGGGGTAAACAAACTATAGAGTAATATTCCCCCTGTCTTTTTCATTTTAAATATCAACTTTTTTAACAAAACTTTCATCATTATTTCCCTTCCTTCCTTCTCATTCTGTCCCCTCCAGTCTTGCTCAACACCAACATATGCCTGTGTTTGTATGCCGATGATCTGCAGCTTTATCACGCCTCATAAAGACGGGGTGCATATGCAGCGGTGACAAACACCATCTTGCTTTTTCCTTCGTATTTTCCGACCATCTTTTGATTGTTTAAATGATTCAAAAGTAGATTTTTTTTTTACCTCTATAGCTCTTGTAAAAAAACAACTTTTTCCTCCTACACTTTTGTCTTTTTTTGCATTATTTTCCTCATGCCATTCCTTCCAGTCTTGCTTTAAGTCTTTGTGTGTGTGTGTTTGTGTGTGTGTGTGTGTGTCTCATGCATTAGTAGCCTGCTGTAGCTGCTCCATATGCCGCTGGCTTACGAGCAGATAGCTGGAGACACTTCGCTAAGCTGAATGGAAAATAAACGGGCGCACTCGCAGCCGAGACGCAGACACAGAAATCAATCACACACACTCGTCTGAGCACCACAGCTGCAGCGGGAGATGAGGTGTGAAAGTGTGTGTGCGAGAGCGAGAGTCAGAGAGAGAGGGGGGAGTGTGTGTGTGTGTGTACAGGATGTCAGTTAACTCTCAAGCCAGCATCTGTGTTTATTCAAATGCTTGCTTGTGAGGAAACACGAGTGTGAAATCTGAAAGGTGATCAGTAATGAGGCTCATGATCTCCTCTAAAAGGTGAAGTGTGTTTTCAGGCAGAGACTTGATTCTTTCACCTCTTATTCATCCTCTCTTGAACACAGTGATTGATCAGATCCTTTTCTCTCCTTTACTCAGAGTGCTCATGGTGTCTGAAGAGAGATGTGTGCACACATTTTGTTTATGCAACCAGTATGAATATTCAAAAGTGTAAATTTACAGACTTGGAGGATCATAAAGGTCAAGTCCTGAGTGCAGTGACCCTCAAAACTCTGCAATAGAAAAAGTCTCCGCTCGCTCATATCGATCTTTCTGCTTATTTTGGATCTCATTTCTTAAAGTTTTTCCAAACACTTTAAATCACTGTAGTCCAAAGAAGCTCAGCTAAAAGCTAAAGCAGGTCAAGAAACCAATCAAACATATAATAAGGATGTGTCATGATTTTTTTGTTACGCTGAATGCACCCACAAACGATAACGATCTGAAACACATCTGATAAAAACAGTATAATGCAAACAATTATCTCCAATATCTACTGGGCATAGAATGTTTTTTATGTATTATATTACCTGATGCTCTGCACCCTTAAGCATGGATAGGGTGCATGTATTTTTTTTGTATTTTCATATTGTTAAAACATGATGCATCCTTACATGTGTCTGTATGTGAGCTCATGAATATGAATAAACTTGGCGTGGTTTCTGAATGTGTGTGTGTGTGTGTGTGTGTGTGTGTGTGTGTGCGCGCGTGTGTAATGTGTGTCTCACCCAGTGGGGGGCAGTGTGTGACCAGGATGTCCGTGTTGTCGGGGATCTGGTTCCACTTGTCCAGCAGAGCTTGACCCCGTGGCAGGTTGAAGCCCCAGCCGTAGTACCAGGGCTGCCTGTAGACACAGAGAGAGAGAGAGAGAGAGAGAGAGAGAGAGAGAGAGAGAGAGAGAGAATTTAATACACTCACTGTCAGAAGCATCAGAATTACAAAATTAGATGCCGTTTTAAATCTTAAATTCCTCCCCCTGTAGCAGTCACCTGTCGTTCATCTCTCACTCCTGTCAGTTAACCTTTAACACTCCAGTCACCTGAGAAGCTTCTATATTTCTTCTTCTTTTACACCGCAGGTCACAGCTACACATTCACACACTGATGGTAGAGTTTGCTGCTGTGTAAAGAGTCCATCAGTATTAACTCATCCATTCATACGTCGCTGAAGCAGCGGGAGCAACTTGAGGTTAAGTGTCTTGCCCAAGAACACATCAGACATGTGGCTGCAGGAGCTGGGTATCGAATCCTTCCGCTTAGGAGACGACCGACTCTACCAACTGAGCCACATCCGCCCCCCAGAGGCCACACTGACCGGCAGATATGACCTACAGGAAATAACAGCTAAAGCTAATACCTGCAAGTAGCCGAAAACATCAGTGCACTCCGGGCCACATTCAACATTTGTATATGTGCTCACATATGTTGAAAACAAATTGAAACTTTGCGTCATGCCTTTGAAGTGAAATTCAAAAACACTGAAATGAGATGAAACTGGCAATGGTCCTCCATAGGGCATCTCTCGGGTTCGGTTCCGACCTGTAGCTTCTTTCCCTCTTTCTCTCTCCAAATAAAGGCCAAAGCCCAACAATAAATCTTTAAAATAACTTTGCATCTCTTTAAACTGTCCTTAAATTTCTTAAAAACTAAAAGTTTCCAGCAAATGTTATTGCAGTGAAAACAAAATCCTAACTCAATTTAATTTAGCTTTCTTTTTAAGGTTGTTCTAATGTTTTAAATTTGCTGCATCGGACGGCACATGATGAAAAAACTGCAAACATTTAAAACAGAGATCAAAGATCCTGTACCCAGAGAGACCTCTCACTCCTCTCTGTGCACCCAACACAAACATCTGTCAGCCTTTTTTTTTTTTTTTTCTGTGTCTAAACATGTGGTTTTGACCTTTGAGATGAGAGGACACCCCGAGGGACTCATGAAGAGCAAGTCATCTAAAGGAGGAGGAATCAAACACACCCGAGAAAGAAGGGGGCGGGTGAGCGCTGAACATCTCCTTGATCACAGTCACACCCCAGAACGCACCAGGACAGGAAGCCAAGGAGCAGGAAAAAAAAAAGGGAAGAAATGAGAGAAGCAGAAGAAGAAAAGGAGAGGCCTGATGGCGGGGGGCTCGTGTCCCGAACTACTTTGATAGCGGACGCTCGGGCCGTGAGTGACGGAGAAGAAATTAACATGTCACTTACAATCTGTACTCCGATCCATCTTCCTCTCCGAGACGGCAACACGTGTGAGTGAGTGCAACTGCAGGCGACGACGTTTTCCGCCGCTGCTGCCGTGCAACTGGCTTCCTTTTTAAATTGCCAAGTGCAGTCACTTGAAACGCCAACTATATCGCTGCAGCCGCTGCCCGGCGCGCCTGTGCTCAGTGGAACATCAGACGAGGAGTTTTGAGAATCATTTCCATCTTATGTGTGTGTGTGTGTGTGTGTGTGTTTGTAAATGTGTGTGTGTGTGTGTGTGTGTGTGTGTGTGTGTGTGTGTGATGCTTCAGAGACGGACGCAGAGACAGGCCTGAAGATAAGAAATACCTGTCACACATTCTCTCTCTCTCTCTCTCTCTAATTAAGAAAGCTCAAAGTGATACAGCTCTGAAGTCACAGGACCAGGGAGGTTCGGTCAAGCACACATGGCATTGCATCATGGGAAATTAACGGCCTACTTTGGCTAAAGCGTAGGCGATTAAAATTCCATCACTTCCCAAACATCAGACACTAAACATTTGTGACGAACGAGCTGACACTGCCGATGAAAACACGCTCAATAATTCAAACTGTGAATATTAAAACATTTAGACCGGCCTCAGCATATTAATGCGTCCTGCGGATGTAATATTCATGTCCGTCTTAACATGGACGTCTCAATTAAAATGGAATGAGCTCGGTGCTGCGATTGATGCCCCCGATTCTCTCTGGTCGGGATTGTAGGGATGAAGAAGGGGCAGGGGGAGGAGGAGGAGGAGGAGGAAGAGGGGGAGGAGAGACAGGTGAAGAGGTTCTCTCCTCCCCGATAATGACGGACAGACGGAGATCCATCCCAACGGAGCGTCAGATAAACAAAGTGAAAGATTCATGAGGAGAACATGGGATGAGATCTCTGAGTGGACAGACGGATACAGAAGCTGAAGTAAAGGATATTATAGTTTGTGCATGTTTTATTCATTTCAATACACGTTCACTGATCGTTATGAAGCATGTTCAGATTGTAGATTCATTTGTTATCCTGCAGGGTCTGACTGTTTTATTTCAAATAGGTCATTAGTGCAGCAAATTACAAATGACCCATGTGTGTACTTTATGATTAGACTTAACTCCTTAGAGAGCATGAAAGAAGGATGGCGTAGTTTACAAGTGATGCTGTGAAGTTGCTTAAAATAAATCCAGGCAGCACTCTGCAGGTTCATCTAGAGGGATGGAAAAAAAAAAGTCTTTATCTGTTTTCAAATCTGCACTCTTGGAATTTGTAGAGAACTTCAGGAGGACTGCTCCGGGTATTCTCCTGATCTGGTTGTTCACACATGCACCCCCACAGCGGGAGACTATCCCTGTCAGACTATACGGCGCTTTAATGAGAAGATGTGTCTTTCTATCAATGCTACGTGTAGTTGATCAGGATCTCAATGTGAACTAAAGAGTGGAGAAGAACATACTGGAGAACAGGAAACATAATGCAGCAGGTTCATTAGGAGATGGTAGAGGTGGCGTGCAGACAGTCTGTAGTCGTGCAGCGAACACAGGGAATAAACGTCACCACCCCCTCCCACTCGCTCCAGGTGAATTCTCCTGATTATATCCTGCTGTGTTCTCACATCAGCTCACTCTGACTTTCTGCAGAATAAACACGAGGAGGCTGGAGGAGAAACGCCGGGTGAAGTGTAAGTACAGCTGTTTGCATTCAAACATGGAACTTGAGTAGTTTTTCAGGAGTTTTGTGAAAGTGTGAAGAAGGTTCTTTTTTTAGAGTCTTGATTGCTAAAACTGTCAGAAGCATCAGTCCCGTCTTATAACGTATGCACATGTAATCGTTGATTGATCAATGATGCTTTAAAACTCCTGACAAAACTTCTGAAACAAAACTTTCTTAATTAAAACTGTAAAATGTCTTTGGAAGCTCATTAAAAAAAAAAAAATCCTCTCTTCAAGTTTGTCATGCAGCACAAGTTAAAACAAGATCTGGTCGATCATTTTGTCAAGCGAGGATTACAGCGTCCTTTATAAAGTAAAGCACCGCGGCTTGTTTTAATTTGGCGACATCAATCACTCTGTAAGAGCAGGATTCACTCTTTTCAAACCGTTTCTATCTCGCTCTGCAGGAAAAAGAAAAACCTCTTCATTGTGTTCACGGTGCCAGGAAGACGTCTGTGTGCCGACTGGAGGCGTCGGCATCACACTTTCTAAAAAGAGATTATCTCTGCTGAAAGAAATGACCGACACTCTTCTCAGAGAGAGAGAGAGAGAGAGAGAGAGAGAGAGAGAGAGAGAGAGGGGCGAGAGAGAGAGAGAGAGAAGAAAACTCTGCATTAACTGAATGTAATTCCACGGATAATATCCTGTTCCTGAATTATGATGTTTTTTTGTTTTTTTTATCAGGTAAAGGATTACAAAGGTTGAAGTGATTTGTGTTCTCGTGAAGGAGGAGAATCGGGGGAAGCGTTGAGCATATTAAAGATGGTGTTAACGTGACGAGGAGGTATTTGTTAAGGGGTTTAAAGAAAAAGGAGAAAACAGATGTTTGTGTTGAAGCGCTCGATCCCCAGGTACAGCTTGAGGCAGAGCGCAGAGGGAGGAAAACAAGAGTGCTCAAAATATTACTTTCATTTCATTTTAGACACACACACACACACACACACACACACACACACACACACACACACACACACACACACACACACACACACACACACACACACACACACACACACACACACACACACACACACACACACACACACACACACACACACACACACACACACACACACACACACACACACACTGAAACACACACTGAAACACACCGACATAGACTGCGGCGTATCAAACTGGGAGAATTCTGCAGCTCCTTTATGGACAGGAGAAACTCCATTAATCCAAAGTCCAGCAGACTCAGTGTGCAAGGTGTCAGTGCATGACATATTTTTTATAGGAACACAGATCTAAAAAAAAAGCCATCCAAAAAAAAAAAAAAAAAGACTCAATGTGCAAAAGCCGCAAGAACTCAAAGTCCACCTTAGAGGGCATCTGTGTTTTTGGGTTTTCCTGTTGATTTAAGGACAAGAGGAAAAATCTACTTATCAAACTTATTACTTCATGTAAAATGCATAAAAGGATTTAACACCAACATGGAGTCTCTGCTTCAGTTTTTGAGTTAGTCTGTATCACTGTGTGTGTGTGTGTGTGTGTGTGTGTGTGTGTGTGCGTGTCTCGCTAAAGCAGGCCTACTGATATCACTGGAGTAAGTCCATGAATCATTGAGAGCCTGTGCCGAGGGCTGAGAAGCCCCCATCCCTGCTTCTCTCTCTCCCTCCTCTCATGTCTCTGTCCATTTCCCCCTCCTCCTCCTCCTCACTTCTATCTCCTTCTCCTCTCGACACATCACTCCATCCTCCTCACTCTCTCTCTCTCTCTCTCTTTTCATATCTCCTCCTCACTCTCCTCGTTAGCCGGGGAAACGACCTGCTGCCAGGAGAGCCGTCTGCTCTCTGAGAGGATGTCTTCAGTGTTTGAGAGGGAATCTTTTTAGAACACCACATCGGCAGTGAATACGCTCTGCATCGGGGAGGAGAGGGGAAGAGTTTGGAGAGAGGTCAGGGAGAAGTAAAGCCGAGGGATCACACTACAGTAGTCTCTGGATCCTGACTGAAATATGTGCAATGAACAACCAGCCTTAAACATGGAGTGAGTAAATTCCTGTTTGCAGGACAGAGACCTGAAGGGATGCAGGTGATTAAGAGCAAAGAGCAAGGTGATGCAAGAAGATCTGCTGGGGTCAGCTGATGAAACGGATGAGTTTTAATGAAGACCCAGGCATTAGAGGGACGGGAAAAGACACAGAAAGAGAGGGAGTAGAACGAGGAAGCAGGATGTGGGAGTTGTGTGGTTTGACAGTCAGGAAAAGAAGAAGAGCTAATAGAGGAGGTAATAAGGAGGATTACAGTAACAGGGTCCATCTTAATGTGTAACCCAGAGCTCCTGTTAATCACTACAAGCTCCGCCGCAGTGAAAACACTCGACCGTGATCACCTCTGTTAGATTTAATTAACTACTCACGACTTAACGACCCTAATAACAGCTTGGGAGGCAGCGTGGCAGACTGAATACACACGCTCACACACGCTCACACACACTCACACACAGATTTGTGAAGTGATGCTTCCGCTGTGTTTGACGTGCAGCACATAAATAAAGATGCTTTAATGCCGTTTTTTTTCTTCCCCCCCCCCCCGAGCGTTTTCCTGGAATCTTTTTTTTCCATTTTTCTCGACTTGATCTCCACAACGTCTTTACATCCTCATCCCTTCTCGTTCGGAAACCTCACGAGGGAGCTGTTTCAATTAAAAAACGCACAGGAGGGGGAGGCTGGTGTTCCCCCGGGACTCCCCCCGCCGCTCTGGGGAATAGAGGTCGACTCTGAAGGGCTCTGCAGGTGAGACCACCTGCCGGCGCCGTCTTTGTTTTATGCTCGAGAGGCGAGGAGTTTCATCACTTCCTGTGAGCGCTTCTCCTGCCGTGTCAGAGGAATGTTGTACCTGGGTTAGCTGAGGATTAGCTGAGCTCATCAGAATCCTTGTTGCTGTCTTGTGTTTAATTGGTTTGTGAGGCACTTTGGTCATCTCACTTTTAATGTTCAATAGAAATACATTAGTACTGATTGTTTCACTTCTAATGCGAACAGTTGTTAGTGCTAACACTTCTAGTAGGAAGATGTTTGCCTGACTGTAAGATGGTCAGTCCCAGTTTAGCCATACTTAAATATCTATTTATCCCTTCATCGACCAAAATCAGCTTGAGAAAGTTCACATCTGTCCAATACTTTGCTTTGAGGAAATATGGAAGACGGTCATCATCGTCAGCCGGCTGTCCTGGCGTTAGTTCGGTTTTGCAGCAAAAAAAACAAGAAAGAGAACATGGCTGAGAAGACCGGAAAGGTGCGGCTTATACGCGGCACTTTCCACTTGTCTTAGGGCTCAGTTGTGTTTATGTTCACCGCCATGTTTGTGAGCTGTGAAAGTGACGCTACTTCCTGTTGGTGACGCCCGGTCAGCTCGCTTTGCTAATTCGGGGATATCATCGGAGGAAGCTTGTTTTTTGAAATTGTTAATATCACGTTCAATAGGCTCAGACTCGAGCGGGAGCAGAACATAAATCCTATCGACGCCACACACTCGAGGATGATTTGGGCAAATCATCGGTTGTGTCAAGCTTCGAATTGGGCCACGCCCCCCAGATTGTTTGGGGGTCAAATTGGGCCGTCGAGTGTGTAGCCAGCCTCAGCAGAGGATGAACGCTTCAGTGCTCAGGATTCCTCATGACACAATGCATAACCAATGTTTGCTACGAGACATTTAAATAAATACAATAGACAATAGATCAAGTCCAAAAAATGAGAGGGAGCGATGGTGTAATTTCATCACTCGCTCTGTCATTTAGTCAGTGACAGACTTCAGCGAGCCAAAGTCTGCTGCAGTCCAGCCAAAAATCTGGGGTTGTAAGAGGTGCCAGGTTTTAACGAGGACGAAGGATCAGAGGAATCAAAAAAAAAAGACTTTTCTACTCTCACTCTGTTCAAAACTGTGGAGTACGAGTCAAACGGGAATGAGGAAGTGTTGTTCTGAATCAGTTGTGTTCTCTTCTGAGATGTCTGATTGATGGGAAACTCTCATCGTCAGGATGAAGGTCTAACGGTGCCAAACCTCCTGCATGGTCCTGATTCAGAAAGGAAACACTGCTTGTGCATGGCCCCCCCTTAATGTGTGTTATTTAACAATAAGGGTGGTTTGACATTAGGGACACGGGCCTGGACCCAAGTATGCTTGACCCCAAAGTCCGGTTCATTTGATCAGTATGAAGACAAATGTAGCGTACTTGGGTACTGTCCCTGAGTCCGCTTGGAAAGGTGGTCACGGGCATGACTCAGGTGTACTCGACTACGGTCTGCGAGAGTTGTAAACACAACTGTGCTCAAACAAGGAAGTGGGCCGCTATATGACATCATTCTAATCGGCTCCTGTCGCGTCAAAACTGTCATCTCCGCGCAGCACGGGCCCGTCTCATCCTCTGAGCAGCACGGTTGATGTGGAAGATGTGGTTGGAATCTCAGAAATAACAAAAAACAGCCACAGTTAGCAGGAAGGACTCAGTCCATGTGAGGTTGCCGTGGTAGTTTCCTCTTTTTACTTTTTCAGCGGATTTGCAAACCAACTATGTGCATACTGCCACCTGCTGTATCGGACTGTGGGCGCATACTTTAAGTGTACTCTTGATACGGAACGATGTTACTCATGTGAACGCCGACCAGCGGGGGTGAGGGGAGGCGGGGTGCTCGGTCCCGGTGCTAAAGAATCGCGCCTGATGTGAAAACGCCCTCAGACATTTTGGGCCTTCTGTGCATCAGAAAAAATCTATCAAAGTGAGAAAGAAAATATGCAATTTGAAACTCCTTGTTTATGTTGTCATTTTCTTTGAGCAGGACTGTTATTTATAAAAAAGAAATCAAACTTTGTAATTAAAGCAACACGGCTGCTTTATCGATCCAAACACTCCAAACAGACTCTCCCCGCTCGCGGTTTCTACTGACAAAAGAAACTTTGTCTTTAAGCTCTCTGACGGCTGAATGTAATCAGTCAGATTCAACCTGTAGCTGCAGCTCAATTAAAGTCTGTCTTCAACAAGCAACAACGAGGCGACAGACACTTTAAGGCAAAGCGAGAGAAACACAAGAAAACTGGGGTAGAAAACAAAAGACCTAAATCAAAAAAGTTCCTCTTCTTTCACTGAAGCAGCGCGGGGAGGCCTCTGTCTCCACCCTCCCTCCCACACAATGGGATTAGTGCTTCTCGTCTCTGCAGATTTGACAGTTATAACTCAATAGACATACGCAGATGTGTGCGTGCATGGAGGCAAAACGCGCACATAATCTTGGGCGCTCGCATAGCCCCTGGTGGTACATGGCGAGCATGTGAGAGAGTTAGCCTCTGCCGGCCCACTCAGCTCAGCGGGGCGCCGAGAGTGAGAGAGAGAGAGAGAGACGCAGAGCGGGGAACGAGTTGTTTTATACGTCGCAAAGAGACACTTTTCACTTTCATTATTCATTCGGACTCAAAACTACCGCATACACACGCTACTCCATTCCCTGTTCGCTTACAGACAGATGTTTAATCGTGGTCAGGCGCACATGCACACCCAGAGTGGGACGGTCTTCACGGCTGGGACACAGAGAGGGGAGAGAGAGAGAGAGAGAGAGAGAGAGAGAGAGAGAGAGAGAGAGAGAGAGAGACGACGAATGAGAGGAGGAGGAGAGAGAAAGGAGAAGCGGTGCAGAAAGACTGAATTTGATCCAGAAAATAGGACGAGATAGAAGAGAGAGAATAAACGGCACAGTTATGGTTGGAGGACTGGAAAGAGAGAGAGAGAAAGAGAGAGAGAGAGAGGGGGGGGGGAGGGGAATGGGTGAGAAAAGAGAGGAGGGATGGATGGACGGAGTGATGAAGGAGGGAGGAAGACAGCGCTGGAAGGGAGAAGTTATCTTGACGTTGACAATAAGGAGGATTAGAGATGTGACAGAGAGTAGCCTGCAGCACCCTGCTCACTGTCAGTGTGTGTGTGTGTGTGTGTGTCCTAACACCACCTCCATCCCTGTCTAACTCACCACCACTGATTTAACTCTATTTGACAGTTGTTAACACGCTGACAGTATAGACAAAAGTCTCTCAGCTGATGGAGATCCTGTGATGTGACGATCTGATGAAAAAAACGGTGTAAATAATATAACCGGTGATTTTGACGTCACATTTTAAACCCCTGTTAATATCATTAGTCCTAGCTGTGTGTTGGGTTTCCTGCTCTGACACGTTAACGTGTCAGCTGTGTGAAAGCTGTTGAGTTATTCAGGAAGCAAAAGACACGACAGACAGTGAATTATGACGAAGAAGGTAAAGAAAAACATGACGACGAGCCTCGTTCATGTCTCCTGTTCAGATCTCCATCACGTCTGTAACAGTCCTCGTTTACATTGCACTGCAGAAAATAAACCTGATCCAACCCGTAAAAGTGAGAGGACGAAAAGAAGGAGTGAAGCTGGTCATCATGTTGCACTGCTCCTTTAGTGTGCCCTTCCTGTGACCTTGGTTCCACCTGTGTGGCGCCCACTGAGTCCTCACCCCCACACCTCTCTGCAGAGAGGCAGATTGGAGACATGTTGGCCCTCAGCATGACTTGTGTAACTCGCAGCAGGTCCCCGGACACACACACTGACACACACTGACACACACACACACAGATGCAAAGGTTCAGACACATGCTCAGCACAGATTTGATGACATTATCCTGATTTCACGCGGAGTATTTAACTACTCAATTCAAACCATAACGCCAATTTATTCTAATCATGCAGGAAAAGAAGCAGCGACTTTCTGACACTTTTCCTCCCTTGATATTTATTTTTCCCTTTATCAGCGAGGACAGCTGAAGAGAGACAGGACATGTTGGGAGGAGAGAGAGAGAGAGAGAGAGAGAGAGAGAGAGAGAGAGAGGTGGATGACCTGCAGCAAAGGGCCGAAGTCGGATTTGAACCCACGGCTGCTGCGACTAGGACTATGGCCTCTGTACATGGGGCGCGCAACACAGCCGCCAGACCACCGCTGCTCCCCACAAGTCTTTAATTTAATGATAATAATAACTGCAAAAGTTAAGAGAAAGAACGGCTGCTAATTGTTCTTGGTAACACTTTAAATTAAGGTCACAATTGTCACCATTAACTAGCTGCTTATTAGCATGCTAACTAGTAGCATACTGTCTGCTTATTAGTAGGCTACCTTATTTAACATGACCATAGTCTACAGCTAACAGGTCGTTACCTCCTAATTACTGCTCATTGATAGACAGTGAGGACGTTGTTGAACATGAATTATAAATGTATATGCTTTGCTTAGTTTGGCCCTTATAAGGTAGAAGTCAGCGAAAGCATTTACACATCATAATTCATGTTGAACAACGTCCTAACTGTCTATCAATGAGCCATTATTACAAGGTCAAACTCTTAGTTAAATGACCTGTTAGCTAAGGACTATGGTCATTTAGAATAAGGTACTAATAAATTCAAATTCAAAAAACTTTATTTGTCCCCGGGGGGCAATTCAAAGGCACACAGAGCAGTAAATTAACAACAGTGCAAGTAAACGAAACATTTTAACCTAAATATAAAGTGTCAATTTAAATACAACTTAAAGCTTAAACTTAACTCACAGTATGCTGCTAATTAGCATGCTAATAAACCGCTAGTGTACTACTAATTAGCATGCTAATAAACAGCTAGTTAATGTCGAATATTGTGACCTAAAATTAAAGGGTGACCATGTTCTTGTCCTTTTGACAGAGAGTCGTCGTATTTTCTGATGTGCCACGACAAAATGTGTGGCGGCTGGCATTTTGTGTGTTAGTCTACTAGTGTGTGTGTGTGCGCGTGTGTTAGAAAGACAGATCTGTAACTATGTAATTGCAGGTAAGCAGAGCGTGCAGCGGGGTCTGAGCAGAAAGTTGTTTAAGGATGAAGAGATTTCCAGAGCTCTGATCTGCACACAGAGTTTAACTCCACAGTCTTTTCTCACACACACACACACACACACACACACACACACACACACACACACACACACACACACACACACACACACACACACACACACACACACACACACACACACACACACACACACACACACACACACACACACACACACACACACACACACACACACACACACACACACACACACACACACACACACACACACTCACACTCAGCGGAGGGCCCACTTGGGTTCAGTTTGCTCGTGTGTGTCCAAGCATCCTGTGAATCCTGGACAAGGACACTGTGGCATCCCAGAGCCCATCTGTGGGACACAGAGGGGGGACATCTGTCCATTTGACACACACACACAGACACACACACACAAACAAGCACACAGTGAAAGAGCATCATGAAAGAAACAGCGAGAGGACACCAAGAAACACTCGACATGTAGGAGTGTTTCCCTGCTCTGTGAGTGTGTGTGTGTGTTCGCCTCACAGCTGTCCTCATTCACAGTTTTCACATTCATCAGCATTAAGAACCTCTCTCACACAAACTAGTGATGTTATAGTCGACATTATATCAGACAGACAGATGCTGTAGGTAACAGAGAAAACACACTTCCTGCTCGTCGTTGTCGGCTTGAACAAATTCTCATTTTCAGAATGGATTTATCTGTCGACTCTTTTCAGGATGTTGTAGTTGCATTTTCCGTCAGCGAGGAGCCAGATGAAAAATCATTTGTGAAAAATCAGCCTTCCTCTTCTCTAACAGAGCGGGTTTTTATTCCGCATCCATTCCCGAGGTGATGGCTGTCACTTGCAGCTGCCTTCTCTGGAAAAAAAAAAAAAGTGCACCGCCATCACACCAACTTTCACACGTTTACCCAGTCTGTCCATCCATCTAAACTCTACATCTTTGCAAACATCCATTCATCCCCCGGGGCGGTAAAATCTGCTTGTTTGCGGAAAATGCTGAAATCTCACACCTCAAGGCCTGCGTCAATTACACACACACTCACACCTGGCAGGTCTCCGTCTCCTTCATGTCTGCAGCTTTTAATCAGACCCAGAAAGATGTTGGAGAAGGAAGGAGGAGGAGGAGGAGGGGGGGGGGGGGGTAGAGAGGAGAAAACAAGAAAGAGGAGGAGACTTTTGGGATGACAAACGATGGAAGAGAAGACAAAGAGAACGACGCAGAGCAAGCAGTGAAGGAAAAGGAAGACGGGAAATAAAAGGAGACATCATCTCACGCTGCTGAACAAAGACATGAGGAGTGAACACACACACACACACACACAGAGAGAGTGGGGAGAGAAGGGGATGTCGGGACAAACAGAAAAGAGGAATCACACGCAGGATTAGTGACAGATGAAGAGTGGAGTCCCCTGTTCCTGCTCTCCTCCTCTCCTCTTCTTTTCCTGGCTCTCACTTTCTTCGTCTTTCACCAAACGCCTTTTTGCTCTCAAATCAAGCCCGGTGTCAGAGCGACAAAACTGATCCGAGACCTCCAGAGAGAGAGACAGTTTCATGTCACAACACACCCTCGATTCAGAGGATTTAAGGCCTACGAGGAGCGGGATCAAACTATTTGTGGATTTTATACTGAAGTGTAGACACTGACAGAGACATCCTTCAGTGGAAAAGCAAACAAAACTGAAGTTTTTAGGACTCCAGCATCACATGAGACAGGAGAGTCCAGATGTTACATTCTAATCACTTTCCCCTGGAAATACTCCACCTTTGAATGTGTTTCGTTCCATAATCTTCAGAAACTGTAGGGTTTTTTTTTTGTGTCAGGTTTGAACAAAGCTTGACTGCACGTTGCTAAGTTTGCAATCATGCATCTGTCAAAAGCTCTGCAGCGTGTAAGAAGGTCATTAAGAGTGAAAAAGGGAAAGTTTCCTGAAATACGCCTCACTTTAGTTTATACAGATGTTAACGATGCACTCAGTAGATTTCCCATATTGTGGTTAAACCTGCTCGAGAGCCCGGGACATGTTAGGATCTTCTCTTCAGGATCGTTACCAACACATTGATAGAAAAGTGAAGGTGAAGTAAAGAAGGGAAGAAAAACCAGGACTGAAGAGGAAGAAGTAGAAAAAGGAGCGCCTCAGTCAGAGCTACAAGATGTACTTAAGTGGAAAAAGAAAATGAGTTTGATATGTGTGTAACAACTCTTGTAGGTCATTCTGTTCTTTCACGACTGATGCTGAACATGTCAGCATGGCGGCGGAGCTGGACACACCGCAAAAACTAGGGCGACGATCGCTCACCGACAGTCCAACTAGGCCCGACGACCGACGATCTCCTTGGTGTGTCAGGGCCTTCAGCTGTCTTTTGGACATCATTAAATGCCTCTTTTCTGCATGCGACACATCAGGCTTCAAACTGACTGCAAGGAAGACATGCAAGGGACATGCCCAAACATCTCTATTTGATACATTTGGGATGAGAAGGGACAAAAATTCCTTTTCATACGATATCAAATGATCCAAATAATACAGGAAGTCTTGATAAAGCAGTTTTACATCTGTGTTAAGCTGCATGTTACCACAAGTCTTCAGTAAGAATGTGATAAATTGAAGTTATGACATCAATAGTTTCATCTTGATAAAAGGTGAGCAGACTTTGAGTCAGCACGTTGTTCCTTATCATGTCAGTGGTGCTTCAGATGTTCATATTCCCAAACATTTCCCCAATGAAATTAGCACAGAAGACATCACACACAGAAATACTGGAAGCTCTTAGTGGCCCTCATGTTCTTCAGACCCGACAAGACAATCTAACTTATCACCGAACATCTGCGGCTGACTCTGCAGCGAGTCTGGATCTTCTACCCGTCAGCAAAAGAAGAAAGCTGCAGATTAATCTGTAATTATAAAAGTGATTCTCGTGAAACTCTAATTGGAAGATAATGGTCGTTTAAATAAAGGTTTAATCAAATTAAAGGAGCAGTATGTAACTCTGACCCCCAGTGTTTAAAATGGGGACTGCAGTCCACATTCTAAACATTATAGAGATCTGTCTCCCCCCCCCCCTCTAGAGTCGATGCTCACACAGGTTGCCATGTGGTGGACACTGAAGCTTCAGTGTTTATCCAGCTCTGCATCGGTCTGTAAACCTTTCTGTGTTCTAACCTCTCTCCATTTTTCAAAAGCATCTCCAATATTGATCCTAGTTTGAGCACGTTTCTGCTCGTGGAGCTTATTAGAAACATGCAGAGGCTTTTTAGGTCGGGTACAATCACTTCTATCTGAACCACTTCTCTTGCCCGCTTCCATCGCTGCAACACCTGTTGGTTTGACCTGATAACTGCTCTCATATCTGGCAAACAGAGGGGCGTCCAAAACGGCCATGTGGGGGTCGCCTTAAAACCGCCTACCTTCTCTGGTCCAAACAAATCCAGAGCATTCAGGAGCAGAATCTAAAGTTAGAAGGAGGACATACTGGCTGCTGCATTGTTGTCAGAGAAGCCAGCACTTCAACATAGCATGTTTCCTTAATGTCTGATCATATAGTGAGGTCACTTTATCATTTCACTCACTACACATCTCACTGATCGGACCTTTAACAAACCATTCAGACTTTGTGCTCTTCAGTGAAAAATAAAAGGAGATGATTTGGGACGGTGGAAGTAAACTTTTAGCGGCACAAGAAGATGGAGGTGTAAAAATGAGGCCTTTATATCAGGACTAATGAAAAACTAACCTGGGTACCTTTGAACCAAAACCTTTGAAGGCTGTTAGATAATTAATCCATTTATTTACAGCTGGGACTTCATTTTGTGTGTCCAATTCAGCAAATTTCAAGAGGTCTTGAGCACGATTCAGAGCTCTTTTCAGCCCTAAAATATGACCTAAATCAACAAAAACAAGCAACTTTTTAAATTATTTCAACGTGCAGCACAGACGTAGCAGAACTCACAGACACGCTGACAGAGACTCCTTCAGTTAAAGAGTCGTCAGGCTGATGGATGAATCCGTCTACACCCTGATGAAGCCGACATGGAGTAAAATGTCATCAATCTTTGCCTTCATTGCTGATTTTCCTCGCTCCTAGCTTGCCAGCTCATACTTATGCATCCATGTGAGTGGATAAAGCTCTGCTGGGGCGCCATTTCCATTTCCCAGAACAACACAGAGCCATAAAAACACAACTACATGAATGACTGTAAACAATACGAGCGACACGACACAAGCCACATGGAAACACTCTCAACACGCTGCCACGTGACTCGCCAAACGTCCCTCTCTGCCGACAAGAGTTACTGTCAGGAAACAAGACAGTAACAAGCACGGGCTGTAGAAAAACGCTTTGTGACGCTCCCAGGAGCACGCCGTTCCAGACGATCCTCTCCACCCCACGCACTCACACGCACTCAGAACTCAAAAACACCCCCAATCTGCTGGCTTTGGCGGGCGGGCGGGGGAACTGGGATGTGACAAGTCAGCCGGGACCCTGGCAGTCAACTTCATGCCCGGCGATAATGAGCTCCCGCTGGAGACGACTCTCACAGGGAGCGAACGGCGACGTGAAAACACGCTAACGACGCGCTAATCGGCCAAAGTGGAGCGTGTAAAGAATTTGAAAAGGAAAAAAAAAGAAAGAAAAAGAAGTGTTCTCAGGGCGCAGTGTAAAAATGTGAGGATTTGGAGGAGGAGAAGTGATCTGAAGACGGGCAGATGGGCAGACAAACAGACACAGGAAGAGGGGATCAGCACGGGGTCTCTGCGGAGGATCGCTCTGTGTGTGTTTGCTGGATGTGCAGAGGAGGAAGACGGGCACATGCATCAGAGCACATGGTTTCAGCGCAGCGTTAGCCTCCCTGGGTACAGCAGGTGGAGGCTGCAGTGTGTGTGTGTGTGTGTGTGTGTGTGTGTGTGTGTAAACAGTGCAGGTGGGTGATTTGCTGTATCATTTGCAGAAGCTTAAAGCTGCACATGCGACACAGGAGGTCTGATTCAGGCCTCTGTGTGTGTGTGTGTGTGTGTGTGTGTGTGTGTGGGGCTCGGGGGTGTCTGAATGTGCTTGAACTGGAACAATCACTGCGGATTTACTGCCTCGTACTACTGCTGCGAGTTTTAAATGATTACAGGAACAAACCTCAAACACATCCAAGATATCCAGCCGGAAGAGCCGAACATTTAACTGAACTTCAACTCCATCCAGTCGCTCTCAGATAAAAACCAAACAGTCCTCGAAATGAAAAACCATTTGTCAGTCCATGCATGTCCGAGCTGAGAGATGAAACTGAGTCCTTCCCGAAGAAATGAAGCTTAATGGAAGTTTGATCTGGCTTAAAGGGAACGTTTAAGTGGGATTTTAAGAGCTTCACCTTGTCATAAAAAAAAAACAAACATTTGTTTTGCTATTTGATGGATGCGACACACAGGTGTTGCTCCGCCTGCAGTTTGAAGCTTTATTTATGTTCTGTTTCACCTGTAACCTGAAAGTTTAGATGCAGGGTCCGTCAGTACACACTGCTCATTTTCTCCTTGAAGCCTTTTTAAAGTCCATGAGGAATGAAAAGGCCTAAATGAGACCTTTAGATAAATTAGCACATCATATTGTGGGAAACAATATCTACAGAAATGTGCAACAATATCTTTGACCATGCAACACTAGAACTTCTTTTGTACTGCTTTTTAAAACCTCTTACAGTATTAGAATTTTAAACGTTTCTGTCGCCGGAAACATGTGGGAGTGAAGTTAATATTATTTTTGTGTTTAAGGGATACACAGCAAATCATGTTGTACAGCGTGTAATGATACAAAAAGGTATATTATTTAAATATTGTATTTATGCCAGATAACAAATTAAAGTTAATGTTTCGGCATCATTAATTATAATTTGTTCCCAAGATATTTCTTTCAGATATTTCTTTCCTTCTCGGAGAGGGAAGACAGATTATTAATCAATTCAAGAATCTGAGATTAAACAGGCTTTCCTGTTGTTGCCATGGTGATGTTGGACGCTGTCTGTCAGTTTGGGATGGCACGATCATGAGAAAGAAAAGCCCTGAAGTTGGGGAATCAGCTAGTGGCTCTGCTCTCACTGTAGAGTGAGTAGTCGTACGACCAAAATATTAAAAATGATAGAAAATAATCAGAACGGTCGGGAGCAGCTTATTGGGTCATGGTCGCCGGCCTCAGGACAACTAAAGACGCACAGCCCTTTAAAATCAGTCGTATGACTCAAAATATAAAATTGTACAGAGTGAGCTCATATTTATGTAGCCAGCTAGCAGCAGCATGGTACATTTAAGTGTCTTCTGGTGTTTACCATCTTAAATCCTGAGCGCATAAAAAAAAGCCTTTTACCGGCCTGTTGGCTCGCATTGGTTCACTTGTAATTCGAGATCAATGATTTATATTGCTTGTGCAGAAGTCGCAGGTGATGCTATGGAGACAGGTAGTTTATGAGTGCTGCCACACTTGTTGTATCTGTGTCAAACACTTCTGTAGAGATTGTGTAGAGGTGGAAAAAGGTCCTCAAAAACAACCAGAGAGGATATCACAAGGTGCTCAGCAGCGAGCAGATTGCTTCACACAGCATGTTTTAATTACTTTTTTCACAATTCAGATAAAATGACGATCATTGCTTTACTGATGCCGCCTGAATTATTTCTTTCTTCCTGCCTTTTCTCTGCTCTTAATTCCACCTCCTCGGCTCGTCCCTCAGGTTTGACTCGCTGCAGATTTTTGATGAAACACAAAAACAGACTCGACTCTGCTTCACCTGTTTCCCGACTCCGCAGCTTCCTGCCTTCAAACAAACCTCCATGAAGTGTCATAGGCAGGAAGGGGAAGAAATCCTTCCACGCCTCGTCTTGTCATGTCTTGACTGCAGCTTGTGGCTCTTTCACACCACAGTAAAGACCGCCAGCCCCCACCAAGAAACCCCACAATCCCTTCCTGTTAGTGCAGGTGTAATGGCGAGACGTTTAACGCGCGTTTGGAAGCGCTGGGGGAAGCACATTTGTCCCTTCCTGTTCTAAATAATGACCAATTACCAGGAAGTGTGGATGAGACATTTCAGGCAGTGGAGGAGCTGTCACAGGTGGGCGGACGGGGGCGGGCCGGGGGGGGGGGGGGGGGGGGGGTTTAGGCCTCTAATTGGAGGCAGATTTCACACTGATATTTCTGATGATGCTGCAGCATGAGGTAAGGAGAAGGAGATAAAAAAAAATGGGGGGAAAGGAAGGGAAACAGAGGAAGGGGAGGGGAGAGATAGAGGGAGAGACAGGCAGGCAGTGGGAGATGATGAAGAGGATGAGGGGACGGTAGACGTGATGAAGAGGAGGCAGAGAGAACAGGACTGCTGCTGTTTGTCTTGCAGGGATAATATTCCACCAAAGTCTAATTCTGTCCGTAAAAGCTGTTGGACTTCTTTTTTTTTTCCCTCTTTTTCTCCCGCATCCTGCCCCCCTCTTCCCTTTTTCTTTCAGAGCGATAGTTGCCTTGGCAACCGTGGCAAATCTTCCCTTTCTCAAACAGATGTCCCATTTAGTTGGAAATTAGAATGTGCAAAAAAAAAAAAAAAAAAAAAAAAACCCACGAGACGCAAATTATTTCAAAGTTCTTCTCAGTGGAGAGGAGGAAGCGTGGGGCGGGGGAGACGGGAGAAGAAAGACAATCAGGAAAAAAAAAAAAAACAGGACTCCTCCTCCTCCTCCTCCTCCTCTTCTCGTGTCTCTTCTGGTCTTCTGCATTTCCGCGTGTGAATGGTGGAGATGAGCCAGATCATCCTGAGCTGCTGGCTTGTACAGGAGGTGAGGTGTTAGAGGGGTGGGAGGAGGGGAGGGAGGGCAGCTCCTTTTCCTGCAGCCGGGAAGGGGTGGGGGGGCAAGTGGCCAGGGTGGCAGAAGGGGACACATTGATTCCCTCAAGGAACAATATGGAGCCAACACTGTGATCCCTGCACGCTGCAAAAAACATCCTCATGTCCTTTTACTAATGCAAGAAAACATGCACATCAACAAGTTACTAAATTCAAATTAAAACCAGTCAGATTCTTCATGAAACAAATCTTCTTCTTTTGCCAATTGGTTGTAATTATTGTGCTTGTTTCAAATGCAAATCAGTTCCTTTGAAAAGCACAGATTTTAACAAATTAAAAAAATCTGAAAATAAAACCCCCACTTTTCAATTAAAAAAAAAAAAGGAACTGGCCGGGACATGTGATTAACTGGCAAACTGGGAACGACGCGGCGTTCTTCTGAGACGCTTCCAGCAGAGACACGGCAGAAATACTAAAGCACTGATGTTCAGTGATGAACAGGGAGAGAAATCTATCAGGGAAGATGAACACAGAGGGACCAGTCCGACTCAAAACAGAACGGACCAGAACGCGGCCTCATGAGGGGTTGGATCTTCCTCAAGGCCGAGGAATGCCTCCTGTTCAGGTAGCAGACTGGGATGTTTAGAAACAGGCAGGCTCTAATTAGCGCTCTTTGAAGGAGATTTCCATTTGAGCGTCAGTAGAAAGATCGTTTTAGTCCACAATGCTGAACTTTTGCAAAGTAAAGGTCATTTCTATTTCATTATCAGAGAAAAGACATCGTTTCTTCTTCACGGCCCTCTTATATAGTGAGTATGTTAGGTCACTGTACGATTTCAGGATGATTTAGACCCCATTTTTGAGTCTTACGTCTCATTATTAAGTTGTGCCGACTTTTAGCCCGATCCCCTGGCACGATGGCCGATCACCGTTCGATCAGCTGCTACCGATCAGTCGGATTCATATCTGACATTTTGGTGGTACAACACATCACACGGTGTGAGCAGAGCCACGAGCCGTTTCCTCGACACCTGCATGTATGTAAACATACAGAGCTATTTAAAACCACAGAAGGTCACTACAGAAGGAAGTGGAAGTGTTGCAAGCTAACTTTCGTAACCTAGCGACAGTAAACGCCAGCGAGAAGTGTTCTGAGATCGAGGTTTGGAGCACAAAAACGCTGTTAGCGGACACAGGTGGTAAGTGTGAAAACTATGTCATAAAGCCTTCTCTCACTTCACAATTATCGACTACAGAGACGGATAACGTTACTATTCTTAGGGTGAAATGAGGTAGTCATGGCAGCCAAACAAGTGCAATCCAACAGGTGTTGCAGCGATGGAAGCGGGCAAGAGAAGTGGTTCAGATAGAAGTGATTGTACTCGACCTAAAAAGCCTCTGCATGTTTCTAATAAGCTCCACGAGCAGAAACGTGCTCAAACTAGGATCAATGTTGGAGATGCTTTTTGAAAAATGGAGAGAGGTTAGAACACAAAGGTTTACAGACCGATGCAGAGCTGGCTAAACACTGAAGCTTCAGTGTCCACCACATGGTAACCTGTGTGAGCATGGACTCTAGAGAGGAGGGGGCGGGGGGAGACAGCGCTCTACAATGTTTTTAAATTAGACTGCAGTACCCATTTTAAACACTAGGTGTCAGAGTTACATACTGCTCCTTAAACTCAAAACCAAGAAAACCTTAGGTGGAAAGTTTAAGGTTCTAAGTGAGGCTGTGCTGAATGAGATAGTTTCAAGTTTTGACAGCTTATGATTTCTCATTTACATAAAAACTGAATGCGATGTTACAATCTCTAGAAGGCTATATGTAAAGCTTTAATCAATATGCAAACAAAGGGGTGAATTACACCACTTTAGCACAGAATTACACCGAGAATGAGAATTAAATATGACGAAATACGTGGAGAAAAACAGTCCCTTTATTTCCGTGCATCAACATGTTTATTTTGCTCATTGTAATGCAAGTGGATCAATCTGAGTTAATCCGCCTAGCTTCTCGCTGAACACATTTGTTTGTGCTACATCGCTGCAGCAAATTAAAAAGGCATTTACAGGAGGCAGAATCGTCTCCTCCGCTGGATTTAACCGTGGGAAGAGAAACGACTGAGAGGGCGAGACGATACCACGTCCCACGTGGACACTTTTTACAGCGGGCCACGGCATCCCGGCTCCCTCGACTCTGCGGTCCAACACCGAACATAACCGCGCGCTGATGAACTGGCGAGACGGAAAGGAGAGGAAGGACGAGGGGAGCTGTGTATGTGTGTGTGTGTGTGTGTGTGTGTGTGAGTGAGTGTGAGAGGGAGACTGAGGCGAGGAGGAACATAAGGACAGAATCACTTTAATTCAGTTTTTTTCCTCCACAATGCCACAAGCCTTGGGGAGGGAAGGCATGTGTGAAATGGAGGAAAATGCCCCGTAGCGTGCCGTAACACACACACACACACACACACACACACACACACACACACACACACACACACACACACACACACACACACACACACACACACACACACACACACACACACACACACACACACACACACACACACACACACACACACACACACACACACACACACACACACACACACACACACGCTGAAGTCCTGCCCCTGGAGGCCATTTAACAGGTAATTTAAAGAGGAATCCCTCCAGGGAAACGACTCAGTAAATGTCCTCTCGTCTGCTCTTCCTCCCTCTGTAACTGTTTATTCAGCGACAGGCCTGCAGACTGGCAGCACTTACAGAAATTGGAAGAAGTAGGAAGAGGGAAAAAAAAAAAAAAAAGGAAGAAGAGGAGGAGGAGGGATGTGAGTGTGAGAGGGTGGGAAAGTGACAAGTGTTAAAGTAGGCCATTTCTTTCCCTTCTTATTTCCTCTCCCAACCCCCTTCAGTACCCGTTTATTAATGTTCAGTGTTCGGAGGCTACTTTATTTAGCTCCTGTGGGACTGCAGGGGCTACGGGAGATGGAGGTGGGAGACGGAGGAATGAAGGGATGTAGGGATGAAGGAGGGGAGAGGGAAGAGGAGAGGACAGGACCCAGGGGGGTTTGAGAGTCTCAGAGTGACTCGGATGTTAATTCAGCGCGGGCTCTGGTGAGGAGGCCCAGAAAAGCTCCAACTCCCCAAACCGTGCGTCTCCTCGTCTTTTTTTATATGCCACGACTTTAAAGCGGCACAGCGGTGGAGCTGCATGTTATAGCCCATTGACTGCAAACCGTGCATACATTACACTGCTCCAAAGTGGACCACGTGTTCTCAGATTGATTTCCTTCCTTCCAGGCGGCCATCGGTTTCAGTTCATTTAAACAGACTCTGGGAATAAACAACTTTCGAAGAGGTTTCCATCACACTGAGCGTTTCTTTTCAGCTCCTGTGATTATGTAAAAACGCTAAAGACATGTGGGGATACCAGTCCTTCCTTTACTATACCCGTTATAATATGTGTGATATTGGCAAATGCAGAATATCCAATAAATAGCTGAAGGATTAAAAACACATTATTGGAGGAAAAACACAGCTCGGAGACATTTTGGTGACTTCATGTAACATTGAACTCTCTGCTGGCACCAAAGTGTTTTTGTCTGAAACGAGCATTTTTGGGGCAACTAATAACATATTGCATATGAACGATGCATTGACAGGTGTAGTCACTACTGATGGGGTAATACAATTACCATTTCGGTGTCAGAAGCTGATATTGATACTGATATTAGAATTTAAAAAAAAAGTGATTCATATCAATCTTATCTATTCATCCACCCTCTATGGTTTTTCATTCGGGCAAATATTCCGAGACTGAAATTGGTTCAGGTCTGAGAAAGGAAAATACTAAATGTAAGGGATCTTTTGTGCACATTTCCAGCTTTTAAGATTTTCTTTTGGTAGGGGTTGTGCCTTTATTTAGAGATGGGACAGTTGACATAGTCAGAAACCAGGGAGAGAGAGAGAGAGAGCAGGAAACCACATGCAAAAAAAGGAGCGACAGGTCAGATTTGAAGCTGGGCTGCCCTCTGCATGTTTCCAGCTTGAAACTTTTTTTTTTGAATTGTGTTTGGAAAGCTTTGCATGATAATGAGTCCAATGAACTCGTTATTTTCCTTATCTTTGTCCTGACAATGCAGTCCATCCGGTCAGCTTCTGACACAAGCTATTTAAGCCGCTGTCTCTTTAAGGCCTCCTTTCCTCTGATTGGCCAGCTTTCTGAACTCCTGCAGCCTTAGCACCGAGCAGTTGTCGAAAACCTCCGCGAGCACCACTCAAAGTTTAGAGAGCAGTCCTGAGCCGAGTGGTCAGAAAACTTCCTGCACAGACTGAGCGGGTTGCTTGGTGTTTCCTTGGGCTCAGATGGAGAACGATGTGGTTTCAGATCTGCGTAATTTACCTCAAATATCCCGGTCAGGGTAAAGAGGAACCGAGTACCGTTATCGACAGAGAGACTGCAGGTTTGTTATTTTGGCCCACAGTGGCCAGAGTTAAGTTTGGGCAATAAAACCCATGAACGCTGAATGTTATTGTGAGACTGTGAGAATTGTGAGAATCACACACATGCACGACCAGAACCTGTGGACATGCAGAGAGATGTCAGAGTGGGGCTGCTACACAGGGAGCGCACCAGAGCGGTTGGGGGTTCGGTGCCTTGCTCAAGGGCGCCTCGACAGTACTCAGGAAGTGCTCTGGCACCTCTCCAGCTACCAGACCAACGTCCATATTATGGTCCGCATCGGGACTTGAGCCGGTGACCCTTTGGTTCCCAACCCAAGTCCCTACTGACTGAGCTACTGCCGCCCCAGCAAAATATGAACAAGACGCTCAAATTATTTTACACTTCCTTCATTTTCCCACTTTGTGAGTATTGTTAGGAGCCCTGAAGTGTTTGCATCTCTTCTCTTTTATTCAGAGCACTTAAAGAAATGGTCCTTTCTCTTGGCTGCATGGTGAGCATTTCACAAAACGCTTAACGCTCAGGAGATGAGAGTTTGCTGCGGGGGAAAAAAAAAATCTTTTCATTGGAACAAACGGCTAAAATCACGCCGTCGTTTTCACAATGTGGAAAGTTGCTCATTGAGTCTGCTCCCTGATGGACCGATAAGATCTGGATTCTGTGAAGATGTCCTTCTTTGCAGCCACATTAGCGCAGGATGACAATGGAAACAAAACGTGCACCGTGATGGCATTGATTTTTACAAGATACTTTAATGAACTGAGACCAATGTCTGCCTGGGAGGAAGGAAATCAGTCTGAGTAAACTGAACACAATTTGTAGTTAATGGGCTTTAACGCGAAACACGGCGAGTAGAAGTCGGACTCGTCACTCATTCATTCTTCCTCTCGTCGTTGGAACTTCTTCCTCTGAAGTGTTTTTCTCATCAGGAGGAGAACAAAGCGAGCCCAAGAGCGCTCGGAGAAGAGAAAGAAGGTCAAATTACCTTCACGGCATCTCCGCCATCATTAGACTCATTATCGTTAAAGAAAAAGCTTTACGTGCCGCCGCTCGCTCGCTGCGTTCTAACGCTCCTCTTCCTGCCTCCTCGCTGCCTTACTTTCACCGCGGCCGCACCAAAAAAAAAAACAAGCAAGTTAATTAAAGTCGGCGAGAGTCCTTTTCCATTTCCCGCTCATCAGCGAGGACAAGCCATCAAACGGAGAGCAGGTAGTCCATTTCTGTCAAACGAGAGCGCCGAAGAAGACGAGATGGAGGAAGACGAGATGGAAGGGGGGGGGGGGGGCTCTCTTCATCTCTTTAGTTTTTGATGAGCTTTCTTAATTGGGCCACTATAGAAGGAGAAGTGAATCCTCAATAATTAAAAAATCTAATTAAGGAGTCTTTTGCATCTCCGTCCTTAATTATTCCGCGCGGAGCAGTGGGGAGCGATACATTTCTGCCGTTTTCATTTAAAGAAGAAAAAAAAGAAAGAAAGAAAGAAAGAAAGGGTCTCTCGCTTTTTTCCCTCCCCTCAAATCCTCCCCCGTCAACAAACAGACGACTTTGTCTCTCTTATCCTCCATGTGTGTGTGTGTGTGTGTCTGAGAACACGCCGTCTGTCCCCCCCCCCCCCCGGCCCGTCTTACATTCAGAGGGCCGTCATTTTAAACATTTAGATTTAGCCCATTAATACGTAGACACACTCTCCTCAGCTGATCCCTGAACGTCCTCATGTGTGGTTTTTTTTTCAGTCAGTTCCTCAAACGTCCTCCTGAAGCCCGGTTCTACGAGGGCGCACAGCGATGCGTTGCACCCTCATTTTGAAATTTCTGAATCCTCAATTGAACAGACGCAAAAAATAAAACAACTGTAGTGTTTTAGTAAACGCTGGTTGGAGGGGCCCCCAGTGAATTTTTGCCAAGGGCCCCAAAACACTATAATTGCCGCTGACTGTATCTGCACCCCCTTTTATCTCACATGCACCCTAAATTGTCTTGTTCTAACAGGCCTGAGCCGACTGAGCTCAAAACATGACGCGTTACTTGACTGTAAACTAACAAACAGTTAAGTTAGACTCCGTTTTCTCCCAACAAATGTCCCCATGGGATTAAATAATCAAGGCTTTAACTCTATTAGTTTCAAAGTTATTAGGTCGGCCCCTTCAAATTCAATTATTGGAAGCATCTGTCAAAAACCCTCGAGCCAAACCGTCTCTCGTCAGGATTTTAACATTTCTGCTATCGCCTTGAAAACAGACTAAATTTAGGCAGAGGCATTTTCATTTCCCACAAAAAAAAAAACCCAACAATGAATGCATCTTCTAGCAAGTATTACGTGTGTTTACAAAGTCTGGTGTAACTAGAAACTATTATCACAGATTCACACCGTGCACTGGTCTGACGTTTCAAAGTTTATTTTGACTTAATCTGTTTTGTTTTGTTTTCTGATGAAATCACATTGAAACGGTGTCATAACGAGGATCCAAATTGTTTTTGAAATCTTTTTGAATTCTATCCACTTGAGGTTGAGCGCTGAACCTGTTACAGAGAACGTTACAGGTCTAGCCTCGAAAATGAGTGTAGGGAAGTTTGAGAGTGTTCAGATAGATAGATAGATAGATTTACTTTATTGATCCCAAACTGGGAAATTGAGGAGACAGACTGGCGGCCGATCTCCATTTAGTCTGTGCACGTCCATCAGCGCCACGGTTTAGCTCTGCCCTACAGCGCGCCCTTCATTTTGAAGTCTTACAGAACTTTGCAGATTCACAACTTTTACCTTAAAGTGCTGTACTTAAAGAATCTGCACATGCCAAACTAACACCAAGGGGAACCTACAGTCCATTGTCATATTTCAAATCCTCGGGCCCTCGATCAAGCAGAACTATTAGACTTTAAACAAGGCTGTTTTTGGTTTAAACAACATATGCCAAATCCCCAGAAGCAGAAACGCTGGGTTCACAACATCTAAATAGTTGTTTTAGCATTTGGTTAAAGGAGCAGTATGTAACTCTGACCCCTAGTGTTTAAAATGGGTACTGCAGTCGATATTTTAAACATTAGAGAGCTGTTTCCCCCCCCCCCCGCCCCCTCCTCTCTAGAGTCCATGCTCCCGCAGGTTGCCATGTGGTGGACACTGAAGCTTCAGTTCTAACCTCTCATGTAATATTTTTGACTTTTTCTTAACCCACAGCTAGCATTCCTTTCATTCAGAATGATTGCAAACCAAAGTGTCGGATGTAAAAGTGCTTGTTAGGGAAAACAAATAAAACCTTCTGTGCTTTTACCTCCACTGTGAACGCCTCGTTTAGAAAACATTCAGTAAGTGTGAGCCGTGCACAATCTTTGATTTATTTGCTAAACAAATACAATTCTGCAAGTTTGAATCTTTTTTCCAGAAATAACAATAAACAACAGGAGCAACAAAAAGCCATGAAAAATGCTCTGAAGCTATATTTAGGAGACCATTTTTTATAGGATGTCAGCTTCCTCCACTAAAGGAAGTGTCTTATATTTACTCCCTCGTGAGGCTTTAATCTCCCTCACTATAAGAACAAATAATGACGGCAGCAGGGTAAGAGATTTACACTCACTCCTTGTTTTTACTCGTTGTTTTGGACATTTTATTGAAGGTGCACAACCTGGTCTGCTGCAGAGTTTTAGGCTTTTGACACTTTTGGAGTTTACGAGTTCAGGCGAAAACAAAATAAATAAGGACGAGATCCTTCCGGCAGTTTTTTTTAAAGCAAAGATTAAAAGGGTATTAATCGTCCTTCCTTTGTTAATTAAATTTGATCTCCACCCTAATATTGGACCAAATGCTGCTCTTTAAAAATCAACTTTGAAAATGAATATTCAGACAGAACATAATAGTCGGACCAGCTGGTATCACAGATCTTGGACGCTCCGTATCTCCGGACGACTCTCTACTCATAATTTAGCGACTAAGATGCTCGGCAGCAGAAACCAATCTGGCAACCTCGCGCAGATTACATCTCGAGTCATTATTAATAATGAGCCGTGCGGCCCGGACAGCGCGGATCGACTCGTCTACGAGCACAAACACGGACATGAGTATGAGCTTCGCGCTCCGTGCAATTTAGTTTTTATCAGCGGCCAATTAAGGGGAAAAGTAATGTCTGATAGAAGAGGAGTGAATGATTCTCAGACAAAAAGACTTTATGAGTCATGCTCCTGATAAATCACTTCATGCATCTTTCTCTCCCAGAGGTTTAGTCATGTAAAAACATCTTGTGTGTCTTTAATTCACAAGTAGGAGGAGTCAGATGGCTTCAGTCCATCTTTTCTGTTTTCTGTTCTGTGACCACCTTCTTCTTTCGCTTTTTTAAAACATGTTAGGGAATATGGAAACAAAGGGTACACAAAGGGCTTTCATCACGTTGTATTAACTTAAAAAATGAATGTGTTTGCACATAAAATAGACGTTAGGTGATTCCATACTGAAACGTATCCTTGGTTGGAGCTCTGAGGTACTCAATGGAAGATCATGTTAGATAAAAAAAAAGATTTAATCTCTGAAACAAATGAGTGCAATAAATATGAAGATGCAAAAATAAAATGATGGACTGGGTCAAACTTTATGAAAGACTGTAGCAGAGAAGTCAAGAAAAAAATCTATTCAAGGTCCAATCAGTGAGATGTGTAGAGAGTGAAATGATAAAGTGACCTTACTATATGATCAGACATTAAGGAAACATGCTATGTTGAAGTGCTGGCTTCTCTGACAACAATGCAGCAGCCAGTATGTCCTCCTTCTAACTTTAGATTCTGCTCCTGAATGCTCTGGATTTGTTTGGACCAGAGAAGGTAGGCGGATTTTAGGCGACCCCCACACGGCCGTTTTGGACGCCCCTCGGTTTGCCAGATATGAGAGCAGTTATCAGGTCAAACCAACAGGTGTTGCAGCGATGGAAGCGGGCAAGAGAAGTGGTTCAGATAGAAGTGATTGTACCCGACCTAAAAAGCCTCTGCATGTTTCTAATAAGCTCCACGAGCAGAAACGTGCTCAAACTAGGATCAATGTTGGAGATGCTTTTGAAAAATGGAGAGAGGTTAGAACACAGAAAGGTTTACAGACCGATGCAGAGCTGGATAAACACTGAAGCTTCAGTGTCCACCACATGGCAACCTGAGTGAGCATCGACTCTAGAGAGGAGGGGGCGGGGGGAGACAGCTCTCTACAATGTTTAGAATGTAGACTGCAGTACCCATTTTGAACACTATGTGTCAGAGTTACATACTGCTCCTTTAAGGTTCAAACTTAAAAGCCTTTTCACTCTTTTGTAAATTTGCACTTATTCTGCATTTGATTCCTGCAAACGTTTTATGCAATGTCCTTTCATAGCCCGCCATGGTTGTGCTAAACCAGTTGGAACCCACACATGTAGTATGAACACTATGTCAGTATGTCGAGTGTGTGATCTTGAAAAGAGGCATGTGCTTCTTCAGACAGTGAGAGAGTGAAGAAGAGGAGAAGTCAGACTGTATTCCTCTTCATTATAAAATATAGAGAAGAAAGTCAAAAAGAAAAGACTCTCACTGTAACTACTGACGGACATTTACTCTGACTGCAGCCATACTCATCACGCACACATATTTAGCATCCTCCAATCCTCCTCACTTCCTTCAGGTCTCCTCTCCTCTCCGTTCAGACAGCGGGGCGGCTCTGCCATACGTCTGAGACAAACCACATGTAAACTCACATCAGCGTCAGGAGGAAGGAGCGAAGCCGCGCTCCCACGCCATCTCTCTGCTCTGCCCAAAATCATGCACGGACAAACTCGGAGAGTCGGAGGAGACCGGAGGAAAAAGGATCTAATTGAAGGTTTGGATGGAGACACACTGTGCATGTGTCTGTATGTGTGTGAGAGTGGAACCAGCAGTGAGAGGGACTAGAGGAGCCCACTGAGAGACACACAGCAGAAGCAGAGAGTGAGTGGAAAAGGAAAGACAGGATTGCAGAGGAATGAGTAACTGGCCTCATGAAGCCGTGGAAGACTCAAGGAAGGAGTTTGTGGGGAGTCCATGTAGAAGAATTACAAAAAAAAAAGATCACAAGGAACACAAAAACCTCCTTGTCCCGATCATAGATGTTGGCTTTTTACAAAGTGTTTAACACAGAGACAGCAAAATAGCTAACCTTCATTTCCCCAGTTGGACCAAGTTTTTTTTACCAATATTCTCAGACATTTTTCACTTAAAATTCCTTGCAAATGTTCCTTGAATAAAGGATTTGCAAAGACCCATATCAAACCATGGGCTATTATCAAATTAAATTCAAACACAAATTGAGCAGCAGCAGCAACCTGGCATCACCATTTCTGCAGAAGGCACAGGACAGGCTCAATCCCACTACTACCCTTCAGAAAATCGAGCATGTAGTAAAGTCGGACGCTGAGTTTGCCATATAGGTTTTAAAAATAGAGGTCGGAAAATAAGTGAGAGCAGGACGAGCAAGAAGAGAAAAAAAGGTGCGAAGAGGAAGAAAATGAGCAACAAAATAAATGAGGGGGGGGGGGACACCTGGATGGAGAGAAAGTAAAAAAGCTGGCAGAGAAGGATGTAAAAGGGGATAAAAGGAAAGTGAAGGAAGTGGAGAGGAATAACGAGAGAAGGCAAGGAAAGAATGGAGGGAAGCAGAGAGAGAAAAGACGGAGTAATGAAGAGAGGATGTCGAGGGGACAGACAGTGCAGACGGGGGGGGACACACACACGGTTTCCAGCTGGAGACCCTCTGTGCTGCAGGAACACACCCCGAGGCTCACACACACACACACACACACTCACACACACTCATCACCTCATGTGCCCATTACACCAGCCAGGGCCAGCCGGTGATACATGAATAAAATCATCTCTTCCTAAATCTCCCTCCGTGCCTCTGTCGTCTGTCAGTCTCTTCATCCGTCATCACCTCTTCCTCTCCCCTTTGTCCCTTCCCTCCTTCCTCCGCCTCCATGGCTTCTCACACTTTTCCCCCCCTCCCACTCCTCCTCTTTCTCCTCTCCATCTTCCCCTCCGTCCACCTCGGGCAGATCTCTGCAGACACCCGAGCAATAAACTCGGGGGACACTGCTATCACAGCAAACCAATTACCCAGCAGCACTGGGGGCACACACACACACTCAAACACTGCCCCCGGGAACCTGTCACTAAAATACACACACACACACACACAAAGCAGATCATGGACCACCACCTCACCTCACCTCACCACCGACACACACACACACACACACACACACGCGCGCGCACACACAGAAAAAGCAGCATCCTGTCCACGAGGATTTGAGGTAGACAAATAGAAAGCAGCTCAAGTGAAAGCCAAATAACGAGGTAAATAAATGATTCATGCCGATGATGCAAAGTTGCACGGATGAAGTTCAGAAGAGGACAGATGGAAAGCTTCATCACGATACCATTTTATATTATTAACAGAACCCTAAATATAAGACAGACCGCCTCAATAATTCATGTCAAACAACTCGATGTTGTCACAATAAATCCTGAAACACCATCAAACTCTTTGCTCCCAGACGATCTGAAGAGGTTTGTGAGATTAAGAGGAACTTGTTCCGACGCTCCTGCGTGCGGCGCATCAGCTCAGGTTACTCACCAGGGGGAGCCGTGGATCTTGAAGCCCCTCACGGTGACCTCGGAGTCCTGCAGGTAGATGCAGTTGGTGAGCAGCGACTGGACGTTCTCGTAGTTCTCCGGCTTCAGCTTGGAGGCAGAGGGGAAGTAGTAGAAGTCCTGCTTGATCAAATCGGCCATAAACTCCTGATCGAAGGTCAACTCGTGGTTACCGGCGATGACGATCTTGATGTCGTAGGGAAGGGTACCTGAGGGGAGATGATATCGAGAATGAAAAGTGGGCGAAAGGGACAGGTATCCTCAAAGACCCAGAGAAGTTTATGGACCAGTCACAAAACCATTAAGTTTAAGAAGAGGAAACAAGAAGGTCTGATTTGTCCGAAATGATTAAAATGATGTCATCTGCGTATAATTAATAAATTTAACTATAAAGACTGCAAAATAAATCCTGCAAATTTAGCAACTGCAGGTAAAACAATTTGATGATATGATGTTGAATGTTACAGAAATGACAGACCTGTAAACTCCCCCAAAAACATTTTTTAAGGATACATTCAAACCCGAGCTGTTTGGTCTATTTAAAAAAAAAAAAAAAACTCTGGTGCGCTTTGTCAGATTGTTAATTTGATTTGAGGGTGGTGTGAACGCTCAAAGAACTCTGGTGTAAAAGAACCAAACCCTGGTCTGTTTGAAAACAGCGGTCTCGGTTTGCTTCCATGTGCAACAGAGTAAAAATGGAACCAAACCAACACTGAACCAAAAAGCAAAGCATTGTGGGTTGAATTAGGGCGTCTGTAAACAAAGTCAAACAGGTTTGCTGAGCGTGGGCATTGCTGAACGTTAGCGTGGGCATTGCTGAACGTTAGCATTGCTAGCAACACCAGCATTCATTCCTGATTGAAAGCTAGCATCCAGATGCCTAACCTAAATGTGGTTACACATCGCTCCGGTGGATATTCCAGTTCAACCTGACACAGAAGACAAATAACTTCATCTCCACTTTATAGTTTAAAAAACTGCCAAGCTGAGCCGCCCTGCAGGACGCCATTCTTCCACTGTCCTGTGGTTTACTTTTGGGTCAAGAAATGAAAAGTGCAACAATGCTCGCCCCTGAATCACACGGCGTCCACCTAATGTGAAAGTTGAGTGCACTTGAAATATAAAAATTTAAATATATATATATATAAATATAAAAAGATTGCATAAATATTTTGAGTGGGTTCAATTTTAAGGTAGGATTTTTGAGCGTGAATAACTGGAGTCGTGATTCTTCAGAGCTTTCTCTTTTAAGGGAAAAAAAGAAACGTCAAAGAGCTAGTGTGTAGCCTGGTTCATATTTTCCTAACTTTTTACAAATGCAAACACATCACCACCTTGGATAGAACTGCATTTTTAATGCATGTATTTCAATGGGAAAAAAAAGGGAAAGGCAAGGAAGAAAGGGATGGAAAGGATCAGGTGAGGAGACGTGCATGACAAAGTAGGAAAGGAGTGATCGGGGAAAATAAAGAAAACAAGATATAATGCTTGGTACAAAGACAAATATGAGAGGAGAAGGGAGTGGAGAATAGAAAAAGACAAAAGGGGAAGAAGAAGAGAGAAAGGGAATGAAAAAATTAGAGGAAGATAAAGGGGAAGTAGACATCAGGAATTGGACAGAGGGGATGGACAGACAGGAGATGTAGGGAAAGGAAAGAGGAAGTAAGGGACGTGATACACTCCCAGACAGCTCGGCTTCCACACATGACGGCGCTTGCTCATTGTTTTCCTCTCATTTTCTAGCAAATCTGTACATCTGTCTCAGCTTCCCTCCATCAGTCAAGGTCTCAACCCAGTGCACTGCTGTCTTCTGCTTATGGAGCGATCCGTCAGGGAATCTTTATCTGCACGAATGATGAGGAGGAGGAGAAGTCTACGACGCAGAATATTAAACATTTACGGGGGGGGGGGGGGGGGGATGCAAACGCTTCTGCATCTTTCCCTCCTTTTCTTTTATCATGCTCCTCTAATCACTCCTTCACATCACCACCCATTTTCTCCTCCGTCTCAATGGCTTTAATTGGCTATTCAGAGCCTGGCACAGCAGGCCGCGCCATCGATCTGCGCCCATCAAACCCAGCGGCGGCTCACCCTTCACAAATCTACACGATGCATTCAAAGCCCTGCAGAGAAAACAGAGAAACCAGCGCTGACAAACATCTGGGGTCTCTTTGTCAGGTAGGAGCTGACGGAAAGTTCAATCACCGTTTTTATTACAGCGAAGAACGGAGCGGCGTGCAGCTGAAAGCATCAGTTTGTGTGTGTGTGTTTTTTTTTTTTTGTTTTTTTTTTGTGAGCCACTTTCCCTCGCTTGTGTGCGAGTTTGCATGCATCTGTGCATGAACGTGTCATGTTAGTGAAAAGGAGTAATTAAACTGAGCTTTAGAAGAGCCTGACAGCCCGGCGACGGCTCTGTCATAACAGCCAATCACAGCACGGTGACAGAAAGGGGGGGGGGGGGGGGGGGAGAGGAAGGGGACAGGGACAGCAATACTTTAGGAAGCCCAAAAAATCCTTGAGTGTGAAGGAGGAATAATAAGGAGATGAAAGCAGCTGTCACAGAGTGCCCATCTCTGCAGTTTGGGCCGGGTCCGCCCCCTCTCTCCTCCGACACAGCTCCCATTTGTTTGGCAGAAGGAGCTTGTGTTTAGTTGTCAAGCAGACACCGAAAAAAAGCCCCTGAAACGAGGGGCCGCACCTCCACAAAAGGCACACGTACGCACACACCATCAAGCAATCAAAAGACGCTTTGGATGCTAAAGTAGCGCTCAATCAATTGTCCCCCGATAAACAATTTATTCCAAAATTAAAAAACGGATCATTATTGTAATTAAAGCCACGTTTTAAGTTGAAGGCAACACCTGTCTACGAGGTGCTTTTTATCACCGCACATTTTCCAAATGCGGAATGTGACGTCATCAACGTGTGTCGCTCTGTTTTGGTCCCTACCACCTCCTCAGAAAAGACATTTGCCTCTATCTGTTAGGATACTGAACCGACAGATGCCAAAGGGCTTTGTGACGATAACAAGCTTTAAAAACCTGCAGAGACACGGTGCAGAATTCTTTGAGTTTGTCACCATGATCGATTCTTTTCACATTATATTTTAATTGAATCCGTCGTGCATGCAGAGTATTAACAGTGCAGCTTTTTAAAACGAGCTTCGTTTGTCACATTTCTGACCACAGTGTTTACTAATCTTTTTATACTGCATCTCATTTTACCTCACATTCACATCTATTAGACAAAATCTCTTCAGCCTCTACGACGACTCCTTTACTTTGTGTGGGGAGAAAAACTCGTCAAGAAGCTGCACGGGAGCTCAGCGTCTACCTGGAGACTTGTTCAGTTCTCAGTCTCTGAAGACCGGCGCGAGCTGAGTGTGATGAAAACTGGGCTGACCCGAGAATGCACGGCAAGCAGAAATGCTAAAATATACATGAAAAATGAATAAAGCAAGAGGGCAACCTTTAGTGTCTGAGCTGCGAAACTTTTGTGAGATGTCTTTAAAGTCAGGTCAAGGATGTTGCTCTCCGAGGAGACAAACTTTACATCCAACTTGCACGCATCGCTCTTTATGTTCAAACACAGTGAAGAAGTATTCATGACGGACGGACTCTACTGAGCCTCTCACGCTTAAGATGAGCGGAGAAGGGATTCAATCTGCTTTACTGGAGATCACCAGATGAACGCTTAAGATGCAGACATCAGAAATGAGTGAGGCGTAGATGGCCTAGCGGTTAGGTCGCACCCCATGTACAGCCAAGCAGGCGGCCCAGGTTCCTGCATGTCATTCCCCACTCTCTCTCAATTTCCCACTCTGTCCAGTGTCCTAACATGTACATGCAAAGAGACACAAAATAAAAATACTAGAAATGACTGAAGGGGGTCACCAGTAGCCTAGTGGTTAGTGCACCATCCCCATGTATAGAGGCTATGGTCCTCCGGGTGGGCGGCATGGGTCCGAATCCGACCTATGGCTCCTTTCCTGCATGTCATTCCCCACTCTCTCTCTCACCATGATTTCTGACTCTACCCACTCTAAAAAAAAGCCCAAAGTAAAAGTGTGTAAAATTGATTTTACAATGTGTGTGTGTGTGTGTGTGTGTGTGTGTGTGTGGGAGCCTGAGGGGAAGACAGACAGCGAGCAAACAAGGCGAAGACAGGGACATAACAAAGGTGCTCATAAATTTTGAACAAATAAATGCTATCTGTGTCTCCTCTGAAATTCTGCAACACGAGCAGTTTTTCACCCATGAAGTTTGACGGCTGACTGTAAACGGAGAGAAATAAATCACAGCGAGGAATATATAAAACCCCACCAGCTGGACACAAACAGCCCACTGTCCCCCTGCATGCACACACACACACACACACACACACACACACACACACACACACACACACACACACACACACGCTCTTACTTAGCAAAATTAAATTCCAATTTCATGGATGAATTTTATGAAAGTTCCCCCCAGAAAAAAAAGCTGCAAAAGGACAATATGAGAATACCAACAAGCTGAACTCCTCATAATTGGATCCAACTATCAGCACGTCCTACACAGAAGCTTCATCAAGGGGGCCAAAAGATTCAAAATAAGACGCTGTAGGTTACCCTCAAGTGTCCCTCATTGATACTAGATGCTCATGTTTTTGATATGCACTTGAAAGAAGTCAGTTGACGGTGTTAGAGGAGCAAGAAAGTCTGTGTCAGGAGGTCGTTTGGGTCAGTGGGCCGATCGAGATCGTTCATCCAGGAAACTTCTGCTCCAGTGTTAAACTGCAGTCTGAATAAAAGATGGACGACACGACCGAGTGAAGCTAAAGATAATATTACAAAGGTATTATTATAAAGATAACATCTTACTTTTTCTCCACAAAGCCACATCATTTGGTCCTAAATCTTCAAAGTAGTTATGGTGCGTAAAGCAAGCCACTGTGGCAACCATGGTTATTGAAAAGTGTGAGCATCTGCAGTTCCTCCACTGTCCACTTGAGGCTGGCTGCAAAAGCCAAAGAATCCCCTTTAGAGCCTTTTTTAAAGAGGACATTGTTACAGCAGAAATGAAATGTTAACAGCCTGGTTAAAAAAAAACTGTTACCATCTCAATAGCTCATCTCCTCTTGATAAAAACTGTACAGGGTTGAATTTCTTTTTAGAACTCATCCCTTTTGATTCAATTAACCATACGAGTTCTCACTACATTTGCATAATTAAGGGTGTGGCCTAGTTGACAGACAGGTTGGTGTGTTGCTGCTGCTTTTCAGGAGGCCTAAGGCCCGTCCCACCTCCACACCTTCGGCTGTTGTGATGTTGATTGAAATTTAGGTTGAGTTCAATATGGTGACCCCCGTCGATGGGCTTCTAAACGCCTCTTTACAAACCAATTGGTGACATCACTGAAACTACGTCCATGTTGATACAAACGATTAAAATTGTTTGTTTGTGCTTAATATGAAAGTGTAACCAGTCGTATATTTACCTTTGCTCAGTTGCCTGCTGTATCGAAGTCTAATCAGACCAGGCTTTTCCAGTTTCTCTAACTTGACCTCTTTCTTATCACTGATATGACCTTTTCATTTCCAAGGACGAACAGGGCACTCCTTTGTTTTTACAGCTGACTTGACAGCTTTATTTCTGGAGTCTAAATGGCTGTTGTGCATCTACCGTCACAAACCTGACTGCAGAGTCAGAAGTCTCTCACTACAGGGTCGCCTACATCTTTATATTCTGAGGCATCAAGTCACTGGCAGGCCGATGTTTCCGACATAGTCGCAACAGTGAGAACGTGTTGCGACTATTCAAGTTTCCAGTTTCTGTTTATCGAAGGTGTTTTCAGCTGCAGCTTTCTGCAGTCAATGAAAAAATACAAAAATAAAAGAAATTCAACAATCCAGTCTCTTATTGTGCGTGACAACAAAGAACAAATCAATCATAAAAAAAAAGGCAATTTCTGCATCAAATGAGAATCAATGTGTTGCTTTTGTGACACAACGGAGAGAAGAAAAGATTGGAGGATGTGGGGAGGAAGTGTGTGCAGGGTGGGGGGCAACTAAACATTTGGGGCGACGTTCCCCGACAACAAGCCGACCGCTCTTTGTCGCCTCGCAATCTTTTGTCTTTGAATTCTGTTTGTAAGAAAACTATTTTTTTTAATTTGTCTGCGAGGGAATCGGCATCAGCACGGAGCGGCGTGCCCTCCCCGTCTGCAACAAAAGAACAAAAAAAAAAAAAAGACAAAAGGAGAAGAAAAAAGTCAGCAAGTGTGCGAGGAGGAGGGAGGAGGAGGAGTAGGAGGGCAAAGATTTAGGAAAAACAGCGAGGGCAAGTGTCCGGAAATAGCTGGACTCCAGTCTCTCCTTCTGTCCCTTCATCCGTTTATTCCTCTCCATTTCTGTTTCCATCCATCCTTGCTTTGTGTTTGCTCTGTTGTCAAATGTCTGCCCCCCCCCCCCCTTCAGTGGTACACAACGGAAATCTGCTGTCTGTCACTGTAAAAACCTGCGTCCCCCCCATGAGCTCCGAGAGGCGGCCTGTGTGTGGACGAGTCACCTGCAGCCTGCAGGTACCGACATGATCCTGGAAGTCTCTGTGTGCATAAACACGTCTGAGGATTATGACTTATGAATGCATAGAAATGAATAGCTACATATGAGTCTTCTATCTGTGTGTGTGTGTGTGTGTGTGTGTGTGTGTGTGTGTGTGTGTGTGTGGGGGGACTCCCACCCCGCCACAGGAAACCTTCCAGAGTTCGGCCACCATTGTTCGGTCTCTGCGATGGGTGGTCTGCTCTTTGAAGAGGAAAATCCCCGCTCTGCCCAAAGCTCTGCCACATACAGGGGGATTACTGCCCATTGTGTGCGTGTGTGCTAGCGCGTGTTTGTGTGCGCGCTCTTATGTGTGTGTCCGTGTGTATGCAGAAATTAAAAAAAAAAAAAAAAAAAAAGGCAGACATTTCCATTCCGCCAAAACAAAGTTAATTCCTAAGTGTGCGTGTGTGTGTCTGCGTAGATACCAAAAAAGTAGTTGCCAAAAAACATGCAGCCAATAACTTAGTACCAGAGTGTGTGTGCGTGTGTGTGTAGGACGTCTGTGTGTGTGCGTGTGTGCGTGTGTGCAGTTTTATAAAACAGGGGCCAAATATTTCCTGCCAACCCAGAATGCTTAAATTAATACCAGTGTGTGTCTGAGTGACTGAATGCAGCCAAAACTTTCTGCTCAAATCAAAATTTTATTTAAAAGTAAAAAGTCCACCAGTCGATCTTAATCTTTGCAGCACGGCAGTCTGTTTAATGTGAGTTTTTAAACGCATTGCAAAGTGTCTTAATATTAAAGGTATAGTATGTAGAATTTCATGATAATGTTTACATTAAAATATATAAATTAAAAATGACTAAACTTTTTTTGTTGTTGAGTACTTGCATCACCTCAAATATTTCCAACAGTTATCTGAGAAAGACTAGAGAAATCGGTCATTTTATCGTTGTAACGGGACGTGTCTTGTCCCGCCATGACAGACACGACATGTGTATCGTTGCCGTGGAAACACCCGACGTTACGTCAAAGGCCGCTGCATAAGGACGCGGGAGCTGCTGCTGAAAGCCGCCGTACTGTCTCTGTTTGTGCTGCTGTGATAAAAAACGTGATGTAAATCGTACTCGGATACATTAGCTCGTCGGTAAACATTATTCTCTTCCTCAGGTCGGTTTCACCCGGTCGTCATGACTACGGCCAACTCAGAGTTCGTTTTCACCGGGGGGGAGGGACTAGCAGAGGTAACTCCCATTTATCCCCCGCCAGCCTCTGTGTAATCTTGTTATTGTTTTGATTGAGAGCCCCCTGGTGGTGGAATCTATACACTGTGCGTTTAATAAACGAGGGCATCAGAACAGGCCGGCGGGACTCGCCAGGAAACCGTGAACACTTTGAGCTGCTTTCTTTTTATGGTGTAGCCAGATGGTATACATTTCCATTCTTTTTTCATTTGAAGCCTTTTAATGACTCTTAAGTTTATTTAACAAACGAGAACAGGTGTCCAAAACGTTCAATACAGCTGGACATTTTCTTATTCCTCAATATTTGTAGATAAGATTCAAAGATTAACATCACTCTCACGTCTGTTTTCCAAGAGAAGCTAAAAGCTAAAAGCTGAGAATATGAAGGAAGCAGGGGTGGACGGCTTGCCTCGCTGTGTCTCATTTCGCTTCACAAAACAAGGAGAAGATATCAGGACTCATACCAACATTTGAATTGATAATTTAAGGAAAATGTTGGTATCATTCAACTTTGACACATTTTGGATTTTTAAACGATGAGAGCAGAGGTGTAATTATCCTTCATGAGATGAAACACATAATGCAACGGCTGCAACAGAATCCTGAGGGGCAAATGTACGAGGCCCGGAGGTGACAGGTTATCTTTTTTAAACTAACTCTAAAGGATTACACCAGAGTCATTACGGCACGTTTTGGGTGGACGGCCGAAGTATCTACTGTACTGGGATGACTAGAGAACTTTTTGTACCACCTAGACACTGTTTATTTTTATTTTTTTTCCAAAATTGACGCATTTTAAAAAAGAAGCAAGATCTCATGTTGTGGCGATCATGTTTGCACACTGACTCTGAGACTGTCGTCCTCTGTTCAGGATCAGTGGTGTTCCTCTTTTTAATGTGTGGTATGGAGAGCAGCGTATCAAACTCGACCACTGACATCCTGAAATACACGACGTGACGCGATCGGGAGAATTCTGCAGCTCTTTATCTTATCTTCATTTGGACTGAAACCGTTGTTCAAGAAGTAAAAGAAGGACAAAATCAACTCCACTGCTCGGCCACTCTGCATGTGAGAGGCATTTTGTCTTATACTGCAAATTTTCGCATGAATAGAAAAATGAACGCATCAGCCTTGGTGTGCACTTTTTCAGATTACGTTTCCAAAAATAAATAAAAAACAGACTCAGAGTGCAAAGGCCTTTAGGCCCCCTAGAATAGGTAATAGATAGGGCTCAGTTTTGAAAAGTACATTTAGTTACCTATAAAAGTTGACTTTAAGTTACTGGAGGAGTCAAATCAGTGCAGAGTCTTAAAGTTTATACAGAAACTTTCAGCTCTACATTCGCTCCCCTTCCTTTTCCCTCGCTCCTCTGGCGTTCTTTAATACCAAAGTCTTTGTCTGACTTAATGCCAGGTTGTGTTTGTACACACCCCACAGCTTATATACGTCGTCTTTATGTTCAGAAGAAAAAAAGTGAGATAGTCGCCAGACAGCGTTGCTTTTTCTGGCCCTTTATCTGAGCGCGCTTCAAAAACAGAAATGCAGTAATTCAAAGAGAAGCTTCAAAAGCAACAGCACTGATGTTCAAAGACAGACAAGCTAAAGACTCAGCTCGGATCAGTCCTAATTCCTTTACAACGTGTGTGTGTGTGTGTGTGTGTGTGTGTGTGTGTGTGTGTGTGTGTGTGTGTGAGAGAGAGAGAGAGAGAGAGAGAGAGAATAAAGTAATATGTCACATGAAAAAGAAAGGAAGAGAGAGGTGAGTGAAGAACAAGGAAGAGATGGATGACGGAGGAAGAGAAGCTTCCGCCTTCTCACCTCAGCTTAAACTTAATACTCACTCGCTTCATTTAAAGACGCCGCCCACACACACACACACACACACGCGCGCACACACACACACACACGCACACACACGCACACACACACACACACACACACACACACTCGTTCAAGCAGACACTAAACAAAGACAGGCAGCAATTATGAGACGGCGTACACAAACACCACCTAGTGAGCGACGCATCCAAAACACACATTTTATCTGAGTACAGCAGCACCTCCTCACACTCCTCAACATCCTCACTGAGCATAATGCATTACACACACACATTCATACAGAGACACACACACACACACACACACACACACACAGAGGCAGCGACAAAGACAGATACAGAGCATCATCAAGCAGCCTCGTAGGTGGTCTCTCTCTCTCTCTCTGTCTTCTCTTCCTCCCCTCCCACTCTCCTTCTCCGTCTCTTTCATCCTGTCTGCTCCACTTCCACGTCGGCCGTGAAGACGTCGCCTCCAGGATGAAGAGCGGCAAGATTAAGCTGCGACGTTCAACAGCGACCGACGTGGGCCTCCTCCATGAATGCTGATGAATTAAAAAAAGGACTGGCCGCTCGCCATCTGTCCCGTGTCTGTTTTTTTTAAACTGGATGTCTATGACGCCACATTTAGCCCGTGTTCCTCCCTCGTACGGTGCAGCGCTCTGCAGAGGGGCTATGATTTTATCAGAGCGACTCTCCTTAAACCAGATCCAAGATAAAAAAAAAAAACTCCTCATGCAACATTTAAGGTGTGTTCATGTTTGCTTTGTCTTCTTTTTATTACTGACAGCAATCTGAAGTCTGCTCAAATGAACATTCAGAGTTCAGAGTTATTCCAAGAGCAGCTGGTGGAGTCATCGTCTCTCAACAGGAAGGTCAGGGGTTCGATCCCCAGCTCCTGCAGCAACATGCCTTTGGGCAAGAGCCTTAACCCCAAGTTGCTCCCGCTGCTTTGTCGGCGGTGTATGAATGGGATTAGTTACATCTGATGGACACTTTACCCAGCAGCCTCTACCATCAGTGTGTGAATGTGTAGGTGTGACCTGCGGTGTCCAAGCGCTTTGAGGGGTCAGAAGACTAGAAAATAAATATACAAGCTCAAGTCCATTTTTGGACTCTAACAAACTGAACTGAACAGAAGTAGGATATGGTCGTCTGGAAGAGATTACTGTGATGCAAAGAGGTCCAATACAACTACCATGTGAGCCAAATGACCCAAAAACATGACAAAACAGATACAAAGAGCAGCAACAACAATGATTTTAAATATGTAAAATAAATCATTTTTTGACAAACAGCTCGTCTTTTTTTTACCTGAGCCTTCAGGGGCTCCTTGGATTTTTGCTAGTACCATATCAAAGTTTAAAATCCTGTTATGGTAACAGACCTCAGGTCAGAGATGTGTCTCTGATCCTTCAGAAGAGGAGGATGAAAACAGGAAACATGTCCAGTGTGAGCAGGAAACACAAAGAGAGGCAGCTGGTGTTGCTAACAGATAACAAAGAGACGCAAAAAGGGCATGAAGTGCGACAGAGCGACCATAAATAAAGACGAACAACCAGCGTCAAACACAAACTAACTTAAAAACAACCACGAGAGTACCAAGATGCCTCCGAACGTTCATGTTAAACCTGAATCTGTCATGAGATTCAAACACAACTAAAGCAAAGACATTTGGCTGCACCGCTGCCCTGTTGCTCCACCTTGGGATATTTAAGTTTTCATGAGCAACAGATCAAAGTTTCATCAGATTCTTTGTCTACGCCTGCAGTGAGTGAGGCTGCAGATCGCGTACAGACGGAGACATGAAACACTTCACCATCCCGATGTCTTGTTTAGCCACCAGCACTGCAGCACGCTCACTGATACACCTCCAACTCTGTGTCCTCTCTCTCTCTCTGTGTGTGTGTGTGTGTGTGTGTGTGTGCGCTTTTCTATTCTGCAAGGAGGGGCGACTGCTTAATTCAGCGACAGCAACGAGTACATCAAATTACATGAGCTGACGCTGACCCAGAAAACAAATCTGAGACGGAGGAAGAGAGGCAATGATGAGAAAGACGCCCATCGTTTAATGGGTGATAACCACAGAGGCTGGAGAAAGAGAGGGAACTTGTTTGAAAGGAAAAGTGGAGATGTTTACTACGACCATTTTTCACATCCCGTTGCATCTTTTTTTTTCCCCTCTTTCACACACACACACACACACACACACACACACACATACACATACACATACACACACAAGGAACAGTCTTTCAAGTGTGCAAACAGAAGACACAGATTCAGTGAGGGACAGATGGGAAACGGTTTGCTTAAATTTGCAGTCACTTGAAATTCTGATGAGTTTCCCAATGTTAAAAAAGAAAAAAAAAAAAAAGGCAAACTTCCTCGTTATGCTCTCCTCCGGCAGCACTCACTGCCGGGTAAACATGGGAGAGGGGAGAGTGGGGGAAAGGTAGGCAATAGGGAAGGAAAGTGGAGAGGAGGAGGAAGGAGAAACAAGAAGAGGAGCGAGGGAGAAAAAAGAAAGGAGAGGAGAAGAAGAGCGTGCCAGGAGAAGACAGCAGTCATGAAAGTTTAATGCTCTCGCTGGTTACTAAGCTAAGGGCTGCAAACTGGGAGGAGAACGAGGGAGCAGGATGAGAGGTGAAGACGAGGTCCGAAAGGGGAGCTTGGGGAGGTGGAGGGGTTGAAACACCTGACACGGGATGGAGATTGAGGGGCAGAAACTCAGAACAGACACGAGGGGGGAGAGAGACGAGGGGGCAGCCAGGTGCAGAGCAATGCAGACACACACACACACACACTCCCTCTCCCGGGCAGAGAAAGAACACACACACACACGCATTTAAAGTGCCTACACGGCAATCGCATCATGGCCGTCACTTATCTATTATTCAGCAGCGGAGGGGAACAGAGTCGAGCCAGCGCTAAATAAAGAGATGAAGCAGAGACGCTAAAGGCTGCAGACCTCCAAACCCAGAGTCAGAGAGCGAGAGAGAGAGAGAGAGCGAGAGAGAGCGAGAGGCCTGAGGTTCTTTTTTATCAGGAAAGACACTTCAGAGACTACATCTGTTTCAAACAATCACCTCCACACAGAAAAGCTTGTATACATTTAACTATCAGAATGAACTCAAAGCTGCAACAACTGATATTTTTTAAGACGAAAACTACAGCGACAGAACTATTTCCTTCCAAAAAGGTTATTATGACCCACTTTTTGTTCACGCACAACTACTGATCGTAGCTAGTTTAACGGGAAAAAGAGAAAGAGAAAGTAAGGTGACGTATCAGAGTGAGAAAGTTAGTTTCGGTGAGCGCTCAGACGTGATCGTAGTTTAAGAAATTTAAGAGTTCACCTGATGAGAGTCTGAAAGTCAACGTCAACTTCTTGAAGCTACAGGCACTACTTTCACATATCTAAAATCTACTTCTACAAACCCCCCAATTATGAGGAAAGTCCATCCTCTCCGTCTTCTGCCTGCTCCACTTTTCAGAAAATGTGTGCTCAAACAGGCCGTTAGGAGATTTTCCCTTCATGACATCACAAAGGGCAGTAGCCCCTCCCCCAGGTGGGGGACACTCCCACAGCTAGGTGTTTGTTCTGCCCTCTGAGTCTGCCTTCTCAGCATAAACAATAGGACATGGAGCGAGAAAGCCCGAGCCATCCAAGCCCTTCCAGAGAGGGGGCGTGGTCAGTGATAAGCTAGCACGAGCTAACCGCTGGTGTTCAGCGCCTGCTTGTCCAACAGAAACAACTCCACGTCCACAAAGAAAGACAACCCAAGGTTCACCCTAGTTTCGGAACAAGCTTTGTCCGCTTGGTATTCTGTCGTTCAGGCCCGTCACATTACTGGGTTTGAATCGCATCCAATCCCTGAATTGTATCCACCCCTAAAATCACCTGCTGCGCTGTCATTGGCTGGAGGAAACACTCCAGCTCCGCCCAGAAACGTCCCGAGTGAACCAGAACAAAGCAGAACAGTAAAATCCAGTCAGAGGACAGAGTCTCTGCAGACACAGTCACCACCACACATGTACGGAGGCCCAGAAGGGACGATGCTTTACTTTAGGAGAAGTCTGTATTTTATTTTGAAGGAGAAAGCAGCTGACTCCATCTTTAGAATTCAGCCAGATTTGGGTTTTCTTAGTGTTTTATTTTGGACAGTAAATAATTTAATGTTTTACAGTTTGTTGTGACTGTTGGTGTTGAATCACTACCCTCCGATACACTGAGATAGTTGGTAAAGGTAACTTAACTTGGACGACAAAGCAGAGACTTAAAGGACTTCAACAAAATGCATATTTAATGAAACCTTTCCACCATCTTTGCTGCGACTCTGCAGAGATGTATCCGAGCCTGATTCACGGCCAGATCTGCAGGCATCCAAACTCACAGGTGGGAGATATTTTATGCAGTGTTGCAATTTCCTCCACTTCCTTTTTAACATGGAATTCACTCAATCATGTCATTCACAAAAGACAGGGAATGCCCCGATGGTCGATTTAAAATGTAAGACGCTGAAAAAGCGAGAACAGCACTGAAAATCTCCCTGCGTTTGTTAATGAATCTGAACTTTCCTGCAGTGAATCCTGAAGTCACACAGGCAGAAGGAGAGAGAGGCGGAGAACAAAGCCTTTAAGAATTAAAGCAGGCGCCTCTCTTGACCCTGAATCGACTCGGAGGCACAATCAGATCCATATTTAAACACAACATTCACTGCAGAATATCCCCGCTCCGCTCCGCCAGCTCACGGCATCACACGGCATGAAGAAAGACGCCACTCAAGTCTGCAGCGAGGCCGGGCGAACACAAACAAACACGCAAACACTCGCTCGGCTTACGAAATCCACGTGGATGCTTGTTGGCTCGTGTGTGCTCTGATGTGTGTGTGTGTGTGTGCTGAACGGCTGATCAAAGAGGCCATTATTGGAGACAATTGCAGTGAAGCGCTGCTGCTGCTGCTCACCAGCTC